>NC_059182.1:8946727-9089227 GCF_020631705.1 Daphnia magna
TTATCCGGTGGCCGCGGTACATTTCGGACATCATCTGATCGCTACTACATAGCCAATTTACTTACTTTCTGTCGTTCTCAATTTTCTAAATAGAACTAATATGGAAGGATGGATTTCAGCTTACGAATCGAGATCGTAGTTTTGAAGACGAACAATCATACGCGGTTATAAACTAGAAAAGATGCGGTTGAGCCCATCATTTTCGCAGCAGTATTCGAACTTACAGATAAATGAACGTTATCTTTTCATATACTATTTGGCGCAAACCAAACTGTTATACTCCATATATTAGGAATGCACTAGCCGTTTTCCAATGACACCGTTAAGTTAACTTATGACACTCGCATTTCAATCTTTATTACTTCAATAACCGTGTTTTTTTTTTCGATTAGCTCTTGAAACGTTTTTATTTGATTGATTCGACTAACTGAGTTTGTCTCGGTATAATTCCGAATAAGGTGCAAACTCTTTTGAGGGCACTTTGTGTCGTGAAACTCTGTCAGCATACCGCACCATCCGATTATGTTTTAGGACAGTTGAGGTGAATCAATATCACCCCTTGATTATGCACGCAATAGAGGTTCGCTCGTTTGACAGCGCTCGTTTCTAATAGGTAGCGTTTCAATCAGTTTGTGAGTATGAAGCGCCTTAGAACAGATCAACAATAAGGCGGTGGCAGAGCTGATACTTCCATTCCACCACTAACGTATGTGCCCTAAAATAATGGGAACGTCATACATGATGAGATGACGTCGTGCCGTGTAACGACAATCTATTTCCTTCTCTCAAAGCGCCTACCAATAAATAAAGCCGCCATTGCTCTGGTGACTGTCGCGAATCCATCCGGTGACGATGTGACTTTGAATCGAAATGAAGCTTTGGCTAAATAAAGGCATGCTCGATGATTCGTTATGATGCGCTAGAAGATTCGTGAAACGAAAGGGGTCAACATTAATGACGGCCAACTAATGAAAAGCTCTGGGCGTGCGCGTTTCTAGTTAACGCCTTAGCTTAAGTACCTACCGGCCTACATCTGAATTGCGGTTAAAATGGTGGCAACAGTAGGGTGGATTAATGTTCACGAACACTATCTTGCAAGAGGTCATCCACCATTACCGCTTACCAGTCGTGCTGCCTCACAAAAGAGTATCGTTCCAGAAACAGAACGCGGACTGGGAAGACTATTGTCGTATTACGCTTAAAGCGGTCGGCTGTAACGATGTGATCCTATCATTTCCCTTGACGAGTATCATATTAAATCGGTACGCGGGTTTTCCGCTGGGATGGTAGAACACCACCCAGAGTTACCGAAAGCAATTTTGTGTGATATGTAATCAGGCGTCAACTCTGCCTGTTATAAGTAAACCTGTCTCTAATTAAAAACCTGCAAATAAAGATGGCGAGTTTTTTTTTTTTTCTCTTTATTATTATTTTTATTATTATTATTCTTAATATTTATTTTTTCCTATTTTTCTTTTCGTTCTTGACTGAATGCAGAGCATGCAATCATATACTATTGCTTTTCATAAAAGGTTGGATCGAGGCCATCAAGATGTGGGCGGCCACATGCCATCACAGGCGGTTACTGGGACTCATTAAGTCGCCACGGGAAAGACTTTAATATTTAAAAAAAGCCGGAGAGGTAAACTGTATTAATGAGCTGTTGTAATAAACACGCAACAATATACTAACAGTGGCGGCTACGTCGAAGATATAGAGGTCATTTAGGCAGCATTTTGCAGCTGCCTAAAGAAGGAAATCAATTTCGTGAAAAACTTCGATGCCAATATATTAAATGAAAGCGAAAAAATGTGAGCTAGAACATTTCATTGGCAACGCTGTCATACATAAATAATTTGCGGCAGTGAGATGGAAAACTGAAATACGCAATCTTGTGCCACAACTACAGACGGAAGATAGTATAAAATGAATAAAATAGCAGACAAAAGCTTATATATACGTCACACAAAGTAAAAAATAAATAAAATAAAAATAATTTTTTTTTATCTTATTTTTTTTTTTCATTAGTTTTATAACATATCTGATGTCTACTCGAGGCAGAGGAAATCCTTTGATATAAGAAATCTTCTATTAGATTAAAGTATTCGTGTAGCGCTGTGTTATGTGTAAACAACATCGTATAACTGAAACTTCTGAAAATTCGCCTCCGACAGAAATCCCATCATAAAAAAGAATTAATAATAATCGAGTTTTTAATTTTCTATTAGAGGAATTTTCCTGGTATTCAATATAAAGCAGTGCTTCTTTTACGTGACATTTTATGACGTTGTGTTCAGAAATAGAGAAGCTATCACACGAACGAGCATTGTAGCATTGTAAAAAAGCCTGAGCTGTGGGGGCTGCATTGTTCATTGTATCAGCTAAATAAAGGGCTGTATATATATATGTATACATATGAAGTCATCGAAACAGAAAGCAGCAACAAGAAGATCTTCAATGCCTTCTATCCGACTATCAAGAATATTGCATGGTGACACACATAGTGAGGCTCATTAAACATGATCCACTGTCACACTTCGTACGCCTTCTTTTCTAATTTCTCTTCGACTGCCTTATGGGGATCACAAAGAAACGGATCATATGGGATCAGGCGGACCTAAGAAACCCTGCCTCATCCTCGAAAATAGTCTTGCTGTTATTACTTCGCAAATTATATAAGTTATACGTAGTTGCCTTCAATGAAAGGACGAATAGAAAAGAGAATGGAAAACAACGCAAGCTTACTCTCTCTATAGTTTTATGTGCCAGAAATGCCATCGGCAGAAGCTTCTTCTAACTATGTTTTCATGTTTGATATGTAACGTTTTCGACGTGCTGCTGCCTTTGCGTTCTATATGGTTATTGCAAACACTATAAGGAGATCATAATTTTGCTGTTCATTTAATGCCTTCGCTCCGCCGAATCGGGTCAGACTTAGGGACATACACCAATAAGAAAAATCCCAGCCGAAGTAAGAGCCCACTAGGGAGGCTCTTGCCGTTTAGCAGCAGACGGTGGAGACGAAGAAACGAAACAACCCAGATATAATGGAGTGATTTAAATGTCATGTGTCACTACATGAAATCCAGGCTAGACCTACTGGAGGAGGCACTGGAGAGAGCTGTGATGGTGTTACACCAACTCAAAACTATTCAATCAAAATTTTGACAAATCCGAATAGTCTGACAAAGTAGAACGTGAGATTCTTTCTGATATCATGTAGAGTCCATTTTCGTATAGGACTTTGATTTACATAAATGGTTTGACATGACTGGCGTCTACCGGAAGTTGCACTTCCTTGCTTTATCTGACTGACGCATCTCGATGCCTATTATTCTACTGACAAGAGACCCTTATCTTTTCCACACCTACCTAAAAATTTACTCCCGCTTATATCTGATTTCGTTTTGTTTGAAGTACCGGACCGATGTAGTTATGTCCCAACTGTCGTTCTCCTACATCAACTAAAATTGTACGGCAAATCGTACGTTGCGTTTTTCTTACGTGCTTGCTAGTTTGTGGGTTTTTGTGTTTCATCGGTTTAGTGAAATACGTTTGAAGTCATACTCAGATTAAATTGCCGAAAATGATATTTCGCAACGGTTCAAGCCACACAATGGCAAAGGAAACAGATGACAATCATTTTTCTTTATTTAAAAAAAAAAAAAAAAACAAGTTTCACAAAGTATAAAAGGAAAACCTAAAAAAAAGGGGGGAAAAATAAGAAGTTGATGTAGTTTCCGGCTCAACAACTGTTGAAGCCCTTTTATTTTTTGTTTGCCTTTTCGAACGTCATATTTTTTTTTTTATTCTTATTTTTTTCGATCCATCTCCCTCTTCCTCCCTTTGCCGTGATGCAGGTTTGGCGTTATTATTTTTCTTTTTTTGTTCCACCTATTTTCTCATTGAAACTAACAAGTCGGTAGAGGGGCGGGGGGAGGTGGACGAAGAAAAAGGGGGTGAGGGAGCAAGCAGTTGGAGGAAGGGAAAGACCTGTCGGTTTCTCTTTTTTCCCACACTGCGCTCTCCACCTGCTCGCTTCCTGACCTCGCTGTTTTGTATGTATATAGTACAATACGTCTATTGCCGGGGCGCCCTCGACCTTCCATGTACTATTTTTTTATTTATTTATTTTTTTCTGTCTCTTCCCAGCGACTGTGGTTTACACAGCTATATCAAGTTTATCATGCATGCTATTTGTAGCCACAGTATTTGACAAGGACAGCAGGTAGAGTATAAAACAGTTTCCCTCTCTGTATTGTTGGGTGTGCAAGCGTACACACAGGCGTTCGGATACTTGAAGTCTTGAACGTCAAACAAGTACCAAAAGCAAAAATTTGACAACGTTTCGCGGAAAACAGCAGGTGATAGACTTTCACCGTCAGATGTAGAACGAAATAAATGGGGAAAAATCCCTGTCTAATCCAGGTGTCTTTGAAAAGGGAAAAAATAAAATACAATAAAAGCTCGACGAAGACGTTTGGGCTGCTCCCCCAGCGCTTGGCTGATGGGGACCACCTGTATGATACTAGATACTAGCTATAGTTGTGACATATACGCAGAGCCGTTCGAGAGAAGATTGACTTGCTTATCATTTTCATGCTATTCGCATGGGATGATGAAACAATGTAGAAACAAAAATTGCTTTTCCCGTAACAAAAGAAATAATTAATAACGCCATTCTGGCTGATTGCTGATGAAATTTGTGCGTTAGTATGAAAGAAGGCAATCACGATCATTGCACATTGTTTTCGGTTTCATCAGTCACGGTCGCTGATGATGCGTGGCAGTTGAACCAATCCCTAGCTACCAAGAAAAGTAACCTTGGTTTCATGGGCCAACAAGCACTATTGACGTTAGTCACGCTGAGCTGCAACGCCGATGGGACCTCATACCGGATGAGAGGGATCACACTAATCTTTTCTCATCGAAACATTTACGTCTGAACAATGGCCGTTATGAGAAATTGTTAATGAAGACGACTAAAAACTGAAGTTTCAAAAAAGCGAAAAATAAAAACGAAAATTCATTCATCAAAAACAAAAAACCAAGGAAAGAGCGTAGGCTACTCCTCTTATTACACGAAGAAAAGATGGTGAAAACATGGCAGGGTTATACCTTTTCAAACACGGGACAAATTAAGAATGAGAAAAAATGTCCGTATTCCGCTGCGCTAGCTACGCAAAGGGTCTATAGTTTGCTTCTTTTTTTCTTTTTTAATGGTTTTTCCCTTTCGTCATAATGTTTTGGCCTCCATTTCACAAAAGGCAATAGACGAGGAAAAATCCGTGCGACAGAAAGCATATTTACGGGGCTTCTAGCCCCGTGAAAGTTTCCCATCTCAAGTTTTTCGGCAGAATAACAACGTGGGGAACTGGGAATCTCGAATTGGATCTGAACCCCGTAGCCGTCTCCAGTCAGGCATAATCTTTTACATCAACGAAACACGCTGCGTGGCTGATGAACGATCGGCTGACTAAGCGCTAAAATACGTACGCACGACTAGAAATCTCGTGTGATGAGTTCAGGCTTCACCATTTCCGTTTAACGCCAAGTGGTCGGATATTCATTTTTATCTCCCCTTTCCCCATTAGTAGATATGCCTAAATGCCAAGACGTTCCAAACGCTTTGCTAAACAGACTTGTTACGTGATTTTCATGCACTTCCAGGTCGCTGAAACAGCGGCTCAGTATTTCTTTTTTTTTCATGTAATGATAAAACATGAAAGGAGACACGGACAGCATCTGAAAAAGTAAAGGGAAAGGAGAAAAAGTTTATCAATGCATGCATGCGGGTGGAACCCGCAGCAGGGAGCTGATGGTTGTACGTCGTTTGTCAATAACTCCGTATTTTGAAAATGACGTGGGTTCCTCTGAATTTCGAAGTCCCTTATAAAAGGCAATCGGGGTAAATAAATAGCAGATGATGTAAGCTCTTCAGAAAGGGGGCCAAAATATCACAATACTTCAAAATTCAGTTATCGAATACAGGTATGCTACTTATTTCGAAAAGAAAAAAAAAAACTCCAGAAAAAAAGTTGATCCAGCGATTTTGAAATTCATGGTGGCGCAACAAACAAAAAATTATTGTTCTTGGCTGAACATTAACTATTATGCCACGTAATATAATCTTGAAAAAAAAATCTGCTAAATTTCTTTTACTCTTAATCAGCGGACATCACGTGCTGTTCATTCTCTGATAGTAAATATCATAGGGCAACATCATCCAGCCTTAACACAGTCTCGCTCAAAAGGAGTGAATAAAATAAAAACGCAATGAGGATTTGCATACTTGCTCAACAGTATGCGAAGAAACAAAAACTCATTCCAGCATGTTTAGAAACTTTTTGTAACCACGTACTACACCCATTTCAATAAATGAGGCGAGCAAAAATTGATATTTTCTGGTTACTGCCAACCAAGCTTTTCGTGATTGAGTAGTTTTCTAGAGGCCTTATTCGTTGGTGGACGAGAGTGCTCAGGAGACTGGCTGAGACAATGAGAAGAGTCGGAAGAAAGAAATGTGAATCTAAATGAGACGAAAAGTGATCAAAAAGGAAAAGTAGAAACTTGAGAAACACTGGCCTCAGCTAGAAAACTGCCGACTTGAAATCCACACCGCACGCATTCACAGTCCACGCACGGGGCACGGAGACAGCCGTATAGAGAAACAGAACAGACACAGACGCCGAGGTTACCGAAAACATGATCTATTTGGATGGATTTACTAATGCACAAACACACAGCGCAAATATACACTGTAATAGAGAGAAAGGAGCCAAACTGACGGAAAGCGAACGTTCTTTTACGTTAGGCCCGACGTAGAAGAACGTCATCATCTGTGTGTCTACCTCCGTCTACCAGTCTGCCTCCCCTCATATAAACAGCAAGTCAACACACCTAATGCAAACAAAGCTGTGGAAGCTAAAGTACGTGTCGGTTGAAGACGCGGGGTAATCAAGACAATTAAACAAAGAAATACTTCTAGTTCTGTCGCTCAGTTTCCTTCACTGGCAATACTTGGACATAATACACTGGCACTACCTTTTACTTTGTTGCCCGTATCGACACAATACACAGGATGAAAAGTTTACATGGGTCCCCAAAGCTTCAATCTTCCAGGAAAATCACAAAAATCGCGTGATTCACGTAGCTTTTGCTGTATTCAATTTTGTAGTAGGGCTTCAAGCAAGGCCAAGGATTTCGTTCGCGCTCTTTCTAAACAAATGTTTAGTATTTTTTTTTTTTTTTAACTATAACAAGGTAGAAAACGTATTTATTATGTTGGCTGTATTGCCGTGGGCCATAAGCATCGACCCGTCCAACTCTGACCCATGCTGAAAAAGAATATGTGCCTTTTAATAACCAAAGTCAAGTTTTCCCTTTTAATCATTTTTTTTTTTTTTTGTTTTCTTCATTTTTGTGTGTGTTAAAAGACGGGGAAATAAATGGGACGACGTCGACGTCAATAAATCACCTGAGGATTATTTGGGAAACAAGTGGTCAAATATTCAAGAAGGCACAGCATAAAATTAGCATGCCGAGCCTTGACTCTGGTCACAGTATAGTATTGTCTATTGTGGTACCCCATTCCGTAGCTAGCTGCACGATTGACACACGTCACGCTAGGGATAATGAAAACAGGCTAGGTGCAACAAAGTCACCAGCTTACCAAAGATGGTAAGTTGGTAACCACCAAAACATAGAACTTCGCCTCTTGTTTGGGTGCTCTACGACAAAAAGACTCGGTAGATCATAGGGGAGGCGCGCACACACACACACACACACATACAAAAAAGGCTAAAGAACCAGCAAATAGCCTCTGCTGTCTACGGTTATTACCATGGCTCTAACTTCTAGTACTGCCGAGTGCTATCCGATGCAAGCTTGCACAAAAGAATAACATGTTGGAAGTATGGGCTGAAGGGAAAGGCCCCGTCTGTCTGTGCGTGATGCCTTGCTCCCCTGCTAAGGTTTTTCCTTCACGATCAAGTTTTGGACGCCTGCTGAGTGTAGGTGTAGACGCCAAAGACGATGGAGGGGAGAAAAAAAGAGGCAAGGAGCGAAGAGAGAAACAGAGAGCAAAAAGAGACGGGAGAGCAAATCGGTATACTGAGCCTCCGTCCTCCGACAATTGCGTGTATCGGCACTCCAACAACTGGGTTCCACTGACCATTTAAAATCGATTGCATCGACGATCAATAACTCGCCATTTTCGGGCTTCATCTATGACTATAACAGGAGGAGAACTTCTCTAAAACAGCACTTTTTCTTCTTCTTCTTTCAAGCAACGGCACGTTCCTTCCTTTTCCTCAGAGGCCGAACCTTGAATTCCCAATACGCATTTATTGTTTTTATAGAGCAGTTATACCAGCTTTCTTTTTCTCTTTTTCTCATTTTTTCTTTTCTTTATTTCTTTTTGTTTTTCCTCTGTTCGTCATTTTCGATGTGGAGAGCAGAGAGCTATCTACTCAACGATGCCCGAAACACACCCTTTTTGTTTGGGATTTCAGTCACGCCGGTCGAAGAACCACAAAAGTTTCGTTAGCATACATCTCCTTCGGCATGGTAGGTGGGCGCTCTAGTTTTCATACCGACCGTTATAGGCTATCGAGCATTTGCGACAGTTCGCCTTTTTCTTTCCGTGAACACTATGTCACCGCAATCACATGAATGCCAACCCTCCGTTGAAATAACACGGACAAACGGAAGTGAATAGCCCAACGTTGTTGATGTGAAAGTTTATAGCTCGCATTCTCATTCATAGCTCCCGCGCGTGCTGGTCAATGAGGTCAATCGTGCCACCGTCACCGCCAAATACTGATATAGCGCGTTATCATAATCAAACTGCATATAGCCTTCCATTTAAAAGAATAAAGAAAAAAAAAAAAAAAAGCTCAGGCTCAACACATTTGGCTGACCAATGATAATTTTTTATTGGGGAAAAACGAAACGATATATGCAGTCAAAAGCAGTGCGGGTCAATCCCCGTTTAATTTGCATCTGGGCAAAGAAGTCTAGCTCGCGCAACTTGCTTGCGATTTTTATCCTCTACCGCAAAGGTTGTGGACGTGGATAACATTTATACAGCGCACAGTCGGCTGAACTGGCGGATATCCTGAACCTCCACGGAAATCTGCTGCTGCATCATTTACATATTGCTGCATTCAAAAAGAAAATGCTTTTGCGAATGTATTTAGGCCGGAGGAAGACGCAGAGTAGCTAATAGAAGAAATGCGATGGAATGAGACGACAAAAGGTGAATGTGAAATGAAAACTGGCATTTAATGCAAAATATTATGTAAATACACAGGGAGAAAACTTCCTACGGCTCCTACGGTTTCGTCTAAAATAGCAAAACGGTTGAATAAAACTCTGCGAGGTTGCGTAATTTCAACGATCCAAGTAAAAATCGAACACAAAACTGTAGATGCTAATTCAACGTCATCGCACTCATCAATGATTTACTAGATCATTACCATCTGGGTTGTAACTGCACTGAATACAGACAGACAGACCCAGTGCCAAATGCAAAACCAATTGTCCAACCAAAGTCCTTGGCCTTACGTTTTCATGCACAAATGCGGATGTGGCCAGTGGAAGACTACCACCAACGCCCTAGTGAAATCGGGATTTTCTGATAAAATATTTGTTGGAAACTGTATACAATACTTTCTATTGGAGTTAAAAAGAAAAAAAAAAAAAGAGTTGGGGGAAAAGAAAGTACGGCAGCGAATCGCGAAGAAAATCTCGATCAAATGTAGCCCACACAAATAATCAAATAACTGCTTGTAAAGCACTGCAACCGAAATCGATTCGCAATGAAACGATGGTGAAAAATCTTTCCTTTGTTCTTCCTTTCCTTTTTCTACAGTGACTGTGTCGGAGCCCAAGCAACTTTTAAACCTCCACCTCTCAATGATCTTCAAAGATGCCAGTGTAGGGAATTTATTTATTTATTTTATTTTATTTTTTTTTTCATTCCTGTTTCTTTTGTTGGATGATGAAAACTAAGTAAACGCAAGCGAAAATTGGGGGAAACTCTGTATTTATATATGCAAGAAAAAAGGCGAAATAAAAATAAAAAATAAAAAAAGGTTCAATTTGACCGGTTGAGCAATTATTGAAAACTTTCCGTCTTTCTTCTGTGCGTGAGCATTCTGTTAGCTGCCATCTCGAAATCTTATCTGTGAAGTCATTTTACGTCCTTTTTTTTCTCGAGTATCATAAACAAATCGAAATTGACGCAACCACTTCCACTGTTGTAAAAAAAAAAAAAAAGAGAGAGTAGGGGAAAAAAAACTAAAAGTGCTGCGTATAGACTGTCAAAGAGGGAAAACTTGGATGTAGCGTAGAAGCGCGTGCTCGCTCGCTTGTCTCACTTCCACAGGCTTTCAACTGAATGGGGTAAGAATTATAAAAAAGAAAAAGGCGAATGACCAAAAAGGAGGCATATGTTAGTGGAGATGGCGTCAGTACTTCATTCTCGGCGGGTGTCGCGGTTGCGACACTGATACCATCCGCTCGGTTCAAGATCATTTCGATAGGATAGCAGCATTTTCTTTTTGTATGCCCCTTCCAAACCAATATTCCTCTCCATTTCTTTACTGCCCTTATGGGGTTATCGTCTTCTACCAGCAACTTGTCCAACAATGTAGTAAAGACAACATTACGTCTTCGTTACTTTTCGCCCTCCCCATACCCGTTCCATCCTTTAGCTCCGGAATGGATGGACAACTTTGATGTCCCTATTCGTGTCGCTTCCATCACCCCCGGCCCATTTTCCGTCTCATCTCACCTGCGATGCTATTCGGTCAGAGTAAGAATCTAAGCATTCTGGACAGGTAAAAACGGCCCATCGCTTCAGCGGCAACAGCACATTTTTTAACTCTTTTCCAAAATGTTTTATTTTATTTTGTTTTGTTTTGTTTTTTGTTGTCTTTCTTTTCGTTTTCTAATTTATTGGTAGGCTGAGTCTTTTCAAGATAGGGGAACCTTTTATTTTAAGCTTTCGGAAAAACACATAGAGATCGTAAGATGCTATTCTCAGATGGCACCCCCATCTGTCGTGTTAGAAAAATTGCTGCTTGAAAAGCAGGATGGACAAGAAAGTTTCTCCCTCCAGGATGTGACGATGATGTAGTTGTTTTGCCGCAAGTAGCTAGTATTACTTCCTCTTCTTATTGGCGTCTACGCCTCTAATCTGCGCGGGAAGATTCACGCTTCAGGTGACTCCAATCGTCGCACATACGTACTTAAAAAAAAACGATTGCTATGATTGCTACACTATGGCGGTGCCAGTGCTTCAAATTTGGAGGCTGTTTCTCATTCTCGTGTCGCAATTTAACTTCCGGTGGGAACGTGCACTTACGACTGCATGGCCTACTGGTTTTTTCTTCTCCTTCTCATTCCCATGTGTTATACATGTTGATGGCTTACATACAAGTACAAGATAAACAATTGTAATTACCGCTCCGATAGGTAGAGACCGTGGGAATTGTCGACTCTCTGGGAACAAATTCTCTTCCAGTGACTTCGACAACAAGAAAGAGCAAAACGACGAGGTGGCCGTGAGCGGATGTAACATTTTGATCTATTCCGAAATATTTTACGGATGCCTTGAATCGAACTGCTACTGAGCTAACCCATCTTTCCTGCGTTTCGTAGACTATTCAATGCTGGCAATCTTCTTTGATGTCTCCAGGAATCTTATTCCACCCCATTTCTCGTCGAGTTTCCTGTTGATGAGCTTGTCTTTCCTTTTTTGCTTCACGAATATACATTTTTCGCATTTCTGCTAATAACGATAAAACTCACTTCTTCACTGCCGATTCAACTCTCTCTTACTTAATTAATTAGCGGTTATGCCGTGCGAACGTTGATATGTGCTTAGTAATGCACTTTGTTCCCACAAACATTAAAAACTTTGCTCTACGTGTGACCTGATGTAACCTTCATTGCTGTAACTGGAAACGAGGGCGTATACTCCTTCCAGGCGAATGAAAAATATATATTAATAATGTGAATCTATTTCAAGCTAATTCGTGCCGACTTTGTTACTTTTTTTTTATTCGTTCTGGTTGGTTAACTAATTTCTTTGCGATCAATCGCCCATGTCGTTCCCATTCTAACAACTCATTCAAACAAAAGCTCGTTCTCCAGAAACAATTGGAATTCGCACGAGCAATGCAATGCCTCCAACGAAAGTCCACAGTAAATATTTTTGTGTTATTCAATCGTTGGCTGTATGACATGTCTTTTAAATTTTCACGTGCGGGCAGTTAATGTAGTTTATCAAACTGATTTTTGTAAAGACAAAATGACAGAAAAACGCAAAAAAAAAAAATAAATAAAAAAAAATAATGATAATATTAAGAATAATAATAATAAATAAAATACACGGTGTGTCCTGGGCTTAAGAAAAAACAGTTCTACGCCATCACTCTGAGTAGCTCGAAGAAGTAGAAGCCTGGAAGATTCCGTATTAACTGGATGCTCTCCCTCTATTTATATCCCTTTTAAAGCTGCTAGAGAATCCCCGTGAACATAGACGTGTTCAGTGCTGGGCAGGCTTCAATTACTCCCGCGTGAAGCGTCCTTGAAATCGGATTCGTTTGAAGCCGATAGTCAGCAGCGCAAATAACTACACAAATAAAAAGGGTACACTAAGAAAGAAATGTATGCCGGTATTTGTTGTCAGGTAAAACACAACGCCAAGGCGTCCTATCTACCGGGATTTATAAGATATCCTAGAATGACAAGCTCTAATATATGCATTGTATTCTTTCTTCTGTACAACGGAGGTCGAGGAAAAAAAAGGAGAAAAAAAAAAAAAACAAGAAAGAAAAAGAAAACCGTCAAAATAAACGATAATAAAAAAGATCGAGATCGGGTAGTTGTGGAGGAAGTAGGGGGAGAAGCAAGAGATGGGGTGGGCAACAGGAAGCGACTCTGCAAGTCTTGTCCCCTTCTTTCCGCCCTCTGCTCCGAACGTTACGCTTGCGTGAGGCGGATAATATGCACTCTCTTTTCTATTCTCTCGCCTCTCTCTCTCTGTCTCTCTCTCTGCTTCTCGTCTACTCCGTCTCATTCTTCATCTTTTCTGTTTCATTATTTTAATAACCATCGCGTTACAGTACAGCAGTTTACTGATAGAAAAAAAAAAAAAAAAATCCCATTTTTATCGTCCGTTCATGCTCCAGAAGTTACTTGTCTGCTTCCCAGCTACATTTTAAGGCGCGCCATCCCATCAGCTACCCACTGGGCACGAGATTTCCTTTCTCATCTTTCACAATCAAATCTCGCTTTTGGTGCGGCTTCCATTCTTAACTAATGAATTTTGTAATTAGAGGCGCAAATGTCAAGCTTGAGCCCCCGTCGTAAAAGGTAGATCGAAATATCGACAAAGGTATTTGACTGTTTTTATAGGCAACCGGTTAGTCTATTACGCTCTCCTTTGGGCGTGCAGACTTTCTCTCTGCCGTGCCCGCAAGTTGTGGGTTGGATCGGTCCCATTCACGAAAGCGTAGCAGGTTAGGACGCACGAAAGTAAGCCGTTCCGCGAAACAGGCTATTTATTAGCGACGAACAAAGAGATCTTCCTTGCCAACTGCGTATACTTAGGGGGAAAACGATAACGAAACATCCTACGAGCCATGGCATGTCAAATTATGAAGACCGTACACTGTAAATGAGACAGGTGGTGGATGGAAGCCATTTGTGTACCCTCTCCCCAATCTTCTCACATATCGTATGCTCATAAAGTACGTCTTCTTATTCTTCCTTCATTTTTTTTTTTTTTTTTTTATTTTTTATTTTTTTGTGGATAATTATTATTCCGTGCCCCCAGAACAAAAGAGGGGGACGAAAACGACGAACAATGAGGGGGGAGGGGGGGGGCAAAAGGGAGTGAGTTTTTTCATCTTTTAATTCATTTTCGTGTGTCCGTTCATTGTGGATGAGAGGTCATGAGGAGCGACCAGAAGAGAAAATTTGGTCAGCTCGGTATTATAATTCAATCGAGAAGAACATACCCGCAGAAGCACTTGACCCGCTTCATTGCGTTGCCAGCGAGAAACCCAAGAGCTTTTAGCGTCACGACGTAAATAAATTCGATATGGCATACGATGCAGTTGCAAAAGCAAGTCCCGAGAAGAAGAAAAACGTAAGGCGACACGGCTGCTATTCATCGCCTTTGAATTCCGCTCTTCCTCGCTCACTGTAAGCGCGCACCACTCTTTGCTAAATGTTTTCATCAGAAAACAGTCAAATATGACATTAACTGATCCTAGTGGACGTCTATCGCTGCTCCCAGCAGCCAAAGCAACACCACGTCTCGCCATCGACGGATTCAATTAGACGGAGAGTCGCAATTCGCTCAAAGTGCTACAGCTGTGCTCTAGTTATTTTACCACTGTCACTATACCCACTGGCATACATATATAGCCATTGTCTGGCTCGCCAACGCCGGCCGCGCACAAAATGATTAGAACGAAAGAGTGATGATGAAACCTGTCACGGCTAATGTTCATCAGTGCTGGCGATGAAGGAATAGCCATTAATGATCGGCCGTACGACTCCAATTGATCCGATTGGATTACACGTGGTATAGCCAGGTCGGGTCGGCGAGTGCTTCTCGTGCTATTTCCCGTCTATATACTCCCATTCTTTTTTTCTTTTTTCTTTTTTTTCTTTTCCCTACGGTGACTTTTAATCACCGCACGGGCAAGTTAATTAGCGGGTGGCCGCGCCGTGCGGTCAGCCAACATCAGGCGAGCCAAGAGGCTATGTTGGCTTCTTTTCTCGTGCCAATGACATTCGAAGACGTTGACGGCAGAGACCAACAGCCACCGTTTCGGATTTGGGCCTCCTCCCTCCCCCAAACGTCCTCACTAATGCCTTTCTTTAACCTCCTGTTTCTATCTGTCTGTCTCTCTTTCAGCCTGTTTTTTTTTTTGTTTTTTTTTTTCTTTTTGTCGAATCTTTTGTGTCGTTGGCTGGCCAGCAGGCAGCTCGACCCCATGTTACTCTGTACAGGTCATGCCATTTTCATTTTCTCCGTGTCCTCCGTGATGCTGCCATAGACTTTGGAGGATCGCCAACATGCCGTGCTGTGCGCCTTCTGCTATTACCCCGTCAACACGGTCTGTTACCCTGTCTCCTCCCAATTCCATCTGATCAGCGATCACCCGAATACAATTTTATTTCGCTTCTTTTCTTCTCCTACCTCTTGTCCAGTTGCCCCCTGATGATGTCGGAAATTCTATTTACCGTCGTCTATATCCTCCACAGTCCGTTAGCCCTCGTACCGTCGGTCTATTTGTGTCACGAATTGCAAACCAAGGCCCACTGTCCCTATTTCATTTTATTTTTTCATTCCTTGTCTTGTTTTGTCTGATCTTTTTCCCGTTCTTTACTTATCAGTACTCTCCATTTTTTTCTTTTTCTTTCTCCTTTTATTCTGGCTGGTTTACCCTCTTTTTCATAATTTTCTCGGTGCCGTGTACGAAAGAATTTTCGGACGAAATCGATAACATGAAGCCAATCGATAGGTAAAGCCCTTTACTTGCATTGTTATTTTTCTTTCTTTTGCCCATTCGCTAACCTTTAGGATTTACAAAACCAATTTTCGTCGACTAGCCTACAATGGCTATTCAACTTTCGATACCTGATCACAAGCTTTTGTCTATTTAGTCTCCAGTTTTAAGTGACATGAAATCTCATCATATTAAGGCAATGTCTGGGATTCTTGCCGTGTTCTTTACCATTTTTTTGACAGTGACTGAGGATCGGATGACTGTTTCACTGCCTCACCCGCCTTCGAATAATGTTAAATAAGAAACCAAATGACGTGGAAGACATCGCTGTGTGTGATCTATTGGATTATACGGAACTTTAACAGAGAATGTATACCAATAGATGTCGACCCCCATGTTGAAAAGAGAAAAAGAGAGAAAAAAAAAAAAAAAAAAAGGGGCAAAATAAGGCAAAAAAAAAAAGGAATTCTATTTATATCGCGCCTTACTAGTGACCTAGTAGGTCGTCTCTTTAGTCAGCATTAGTCAGAAAACGTATTTTGGCTGCTTTTCTGAGAGAAAAATTCCGGCGACCTGTCTATTGGATTTCACGTCTGGGATCCAGATCACGCATTCAAAACGCAGCTCAATCTTGTGCAGAAGTAGTAAAAACGATGTAGATTGTAGAAGCAAATTGCTTATGCGATCACTATTTTCAAACGTGACGAATAAAACCAATATTGGATATCGATAAGAATGGCAAGATGTTTTCTACTATGAATTTTCAGAAGAGTTTCGTCTCAAAGTCCGAAATTATATCTGAATGAAAGGCATAACTTACAGTCTCAATCTTCTTTTACGTTTTTGCCTTCGGAAGCCAAAACACAGTGAACGAAAAGCCATCTCATAATATTGAGATCACGCTTCGTATCGATATCGTGAGCGACCCAAAATCATGTTGCTATTCTTTACTGCAGCGAAAGCACAAACCCAATCAAACCGTATGTTTATGTCAGATATCGCTCGTTTCACTAGATTCACTAGGTTCACTAGATTCACCATACTACCGATGATCTACGTACGCTGCAGTATTATTTTACTGCAGGAGCTAATTCATTTAACTCGCCTGATGGAAAGTAACAGCTTTGGCACCTTCTAGGTTACCTCGGCCAAAGAATATACCCCTTGCTTACTGTAACTGTATGATTGTAACATACTAGCCCCTCGACGGCAAAATCTGTTAGGGTGTCGAGCAAGACTTACCGTGACAGATAATGGTCTGAATGGATAGGACGACGAGAAGCTGGCCGATAGAAGCGCCTGATGCCATTGTCCTTTTCAGTTCTTTTTTACTTTCGCCGTTCTTCTTCGATTTCTTTTCCCGATTTGTCCTATTCTCTCTTCCGGCTTCTACAGCATGCGTGATATTTCTTCTAGGAATTTTCTGCTGCCGTCCTTTGCTGTCTCCTTCTCTCTTCCCCTTTTCCCTGTATTCGTTTCCTCTTAGTAATTGCACTGACGACTCAAAGTTGAACACGGTTCATTACGAATTTATCGATGATGAATCCGATGCCAATCACTAACGACACTAGTCGACACGGCTGGCGTTGTGCGAAAATTCTTGACACGCTCGGCCATTCAAAGGTTGCAGTTGTCAATGCAACTAAAGCGCCGATCGTCAAACCGCACTATTTCGTTGTGCGCAAGATGTGCTTATGAATAATAGTCCAATCACGTCCCTTTGCGATGTCGGTGACCAACGTGTTTTAGATGTACAATGTAGGCAACAAGTTCTCTATTATCCCGGAGCACAAAAAAACAAAAACAAACCAAAAACCAAAAAACTAGTCACCAAAATGTAAATAGTCTTTCGAGATTGTTTCGGTTTGACGGGTTGGTTTATTTACGAATAGGTTGCACAATTGGAGTAAGGCCACAGGGAACCTCGAATGCGTACGTCCAGCTACGACCAAAGAACCAAGACAACTGCCTGGCTTCAGGTAAAAGGACCGTACTGTAAGATAGTAGCTCATGTTGTCGCTGATGTTGGCGGAAGGAAGGCAAGGGCGCTGCCGTCCGCTCGTCGTGGAGAAAAAGGGCGAAGCAGGCGAAGGCAAAGGAAGACAGAAGGGGAGGGGCCTTCCATTCCCTCAAAACCAAGCGGATATATGAGAACACGCAAAAAGAGTTACCGGTCTAGCCTGAGACAACCAATGGTACTAATTCACTAGCATGTAGTCGGAAGCATGAAATAGCATATCTTTCTACCTTTTGAAGAAAAAAAGCGCAAGAATAGGGACATCATTTAAATTCAAATAAATGATAAATGGAAATAGTTGTCAGGCCTACTGAACGCTTTCTCGTCTATTTGCTTCATCTTGGGGTCACTAGATGGCCACTTGGATCACTTCTTTTGCTCATTCCGTTTGAAAATATCTAGACGGTACGGTAGCTCCTCAGTATTCTCTCCGTTATTGCTAATCAAACATCGAATATCTAATAATAACACATAGTCCAACTTTCAAAATTTAGTTTAGCGTTCGGTTTTCTTTCTTATGGCACAAGGAAAAAAAACATCTCGAAGTTCACCGCATTACAAATTTCGCGCTAACAGCGGTGGTAAAATTAGACAGGCAGCTCCTCTATCATGAACGGCTACATTAGCCTATTTTCTAAATTTCAGCCTCTTTTCTTTTATTTATTAGGGCATTTCTTTATCTTTACTCCAGAAATTGGTACGAAAAGAAATGTGCAAGAACATTGCTTAACGACGGAAACGGCTGACGTGCCATCCTTTTTAACTTTCCGTTTATTTTCTTGACTTAAGATTGTGCGGTTGCCAAACGACTACAGTCGCCATGAAGACGATATCGATGTTGTGTCGGCTGTTGTTATTGCAGGATTTATCCAAGCAAACGAAACCGGCGGCCTTAAACGATGATGTCTATATGCGGCCGCACCCGGAAGATAGCAACTACGTCGTGTGCAGAGTAGTCTGAACATTTCGGGAATCCACATAAGATAGTTTATTTTTAAATTATGTGGGATTTGAACATTTTTTGTAGCAGTTATACTATTCCAGCTCGGCTCTGGCTGACCTGCCGTCCCTGTTGCGGCAACTGCTGCAAGAAAACTCAATTTTCATTTATTTTTTACATCTTATTGTTTTTTTTTTGTTTTTTTTTAGTTCCTTTTAATCTTTCCTTTCATTTTCAGCCTTACATGTGGAAAATAACCTCGCAGCTAGAAAAGGAACTTTGTTTCCAACTTGTCTTACCGATTGCCAGGATTGCCAGCTAGCGAAGAAGAAGTAACGGACGACTGCCGCGACCAATCCATGTCGAGAAAATCTGTTATGACAACTGATGAAGTATTCCAAAATGGCTGTTCGTTCAGCGTTAGACTTTTTTGGTATCTGGATCATGCTAATTCAAAGCAAATAAACTGATTTATGGCCGCTGGGTAGGGCTACGTGGGGTAACATTATGCTAGAAATAAAAGAAAGGTTCTGTCATTCCTACCCCATCCCGTAGCTTGTCTAATAGGTTGCCTTTCCCTAATTATAAGGTTAAATTTTCGTTGTTTCTAGACAACGAAACGGAAATCACAACGCTGCACCGCCTGACGAAACTCTTTGTTTCTCTCAAAAACTGCCCGTTTCCTATAATTTGATAGGACTATGCGGGGGTTGCTGCGTGATGGCCGCTTTCTTATAACAAGACGGAAGTTGCCCGAATGAAACCTAGATGAGAAAAAAAAAAAAAAAAAAAAAAGTCGAATCTCTCCTCCTGTTCTCATATCGCCGAATAGATGGCGTTGGCGAAAAGCGGTGTTCATTCTTTTTGACGTATTTATTTCTTGCCTAAAAAAATGAAGACACCCGTTTCGACATCGTGTAGATTGGTTTTTAAACTTAATATATATATGAAAAAGTACAACGTTTTTACGTATAAACGGCATTGTTAACATTGTGACGTCTTTGCGGCAGATATACACAAGCCAAGCATCCGTCGTACCTTTTCAGAAGGAACTGGCGCATATGCTGAAAAAATCTAACCAAAAATACGAATGAAAACACATATACGTGTGTCACGCCAGTATCTTCCGGTAGTAAGCCGAATCGTAGGTAATCGGGGCAGAGCCCTATTTGTCGATTTGACTAACTCTTTGTTGTAACTGTTGAGAACGCTAGATGGTGGTAGGGTTCGTCATGCAGGTTATTTTGATTTAGAATCGAATCGGATATAGGACAAGTTATTTCAATCACGTCAGTAATGGATGGCATTAGGTCATGGGATTGGAAAAGGCTAAAATTCTCAATTAATTAGAGATCCCCTTTCATGCTCCATTTACTGGCATAACGATGAGCTGGTATGATTTTATCTATATTTGCTATGCGGAATTAATAACGTCAGATTTTACGTGAAAAATGTTTTGATTTTTTTGTTGTTATTGGTAGGTATTTGTTCTATTTCATTCGCTGATCATGTCCTTTGAAAGAATCTAAAACATTTGTGTACGTCTGAATTTTTGTTATGGAACGACTGATTATTTATTATTTTGATATGTGATTCACTCGTCACATTTCGCCTGTATTAGGCAAACAGCCAAAAGCCCATTTGCATACCAACAGGTCGTAAAATCCCGCTAGCTTGTGTTCGCTCTTTGCCTGCGTACGGTTTGAATAAAATGTGGTCTATGATGTCACCATGTCTTCGATTCGTCTACGGCGTGCAACCGCTCCCCTTCGCGGATATAGACGCACAGAAGCTAGAGAAGCATCGGTGAAAAACGAATATTTAAAAAATTTATAATATTTAGACCCTTCTCCATTTTTTCCATCTAATTACAATTGCTAATCGTTGAGCAGGAGTCTGTTTGAATGATCAGAACCTGTCCACAAGTCCATGAAATTTTAATCATCTAAAAACGAAGATTACCATCATTTAAAAAATGCTTTGACAATTTGCACCTCTTTGGCAAGGAAAAAAAATTTTTTTTTACACTTTCTAGTTTTCAAAATAAAAAACTATGAGCCATACAGCCATTTAATCGCACAATTACACATCGAAATGAATAAATAAAAAAAAGTGAAACTTTGACGACTGATTGCACGTCCATGATACGTTCCCTGAATTTTTGCTTTGAATGAGTATTTCCCTGTCACAAGAAGAAAATGTGGTAGAAAAACGGAAAAAAACAAATTTAGTTGCCATGGAGTAATCCCAAAGCAATTATAGTCTAACAGCAATACCTAATGTTGCAAATCTGCGCGGTTTGTGTTAGAATAAAGTTTTCCGTGCGGTAAGATAAAACAGATTCGACAGTGAGGTGAATGAAATGGAGGTATGAAGGAGGAGCTCTGTTCGCTTTCCCCGCTTGTCGTCAGCGGAGCCAAACGAAAGCTAGAATGCATGGAAGAACGGTGGTGGGAAATGGGGCGGGACTTGGCCCGCTTGTTTAGTATAGGAAAAAGAAAAAGAAAAAAAAAAAAAAGAAAAAGAAAATAACAGAGGAGGGAAGTTGACCGGCCGAGGGTCTGTCTGAGTCACAAGTAGTCCATCCAGGCATCAGAAAGGACGTTCAAGTTACCTACAGACCACCTCTTTTAATAGATAGCTCGCAGTTTGTTTTTGTTTTTTTCAACTAGGGTAGAAATAAACTCCCGTTTTCCGGTTCAAAACGCAACAGTTATCTCCATCAGCTTCACTTAATAATCTACATCCATTGTCAAGCCGTGCTTGCGCAACTTGTTGTGTTACTTATTGGCAAACTCTTTTTCAAAAACAATAGTTCGGAAAAAAAGAAAAAAAAGAAAGAAAACAAACAAACAAAACACATCGGAAGCACACAAAACAGTGTGCATTTGAGCGCTTCACGTTCAGTTGTTTTTACGGAACCGACAAACAGCTTTGTGAGTTGGCAACAGAATGGAAAATCCACTGCTATTCGTCACGCTCAGCGTTTTTCTATTGCATTTCAATTTGGGTAAGTGTCCGCATTATATTTTATTTAATTTACCACTCGTTTGTTGAAAAAGGGGCTTTTCCCTCCATATTCGGTGTAGTCCAATTCCAATCTGTTGTGCCCCGATGTGTTGGGACTGTTAATACTTGCGGTGATGATCTCACTGATTACACACTCTCGTTTTGTTTGCCTCTCATCGAAGATGACGGCCTGTCACGGCATCCGTGTCGTAAGATCAGAGAGCGTTGCAAGGGTCTCTGCGCCTCCCCGCTGGATGCGGGCTATTTATGTTTCCCCGCTCGTTTGGTAAAATCCGCGTCGACGCTTCAGTTCAAACGGGGAGTGCACACCGACCTCCGCGATGGGTAGACAAGCAGGAAAGAAGGGAGTGTAAGATAAGCAATAGGAAGTTTTCATCTTGATTTCATACGCGACACGAAAGCGTTCGATTGTCATCCATCAAGTCAATATCGCCTTGTAACCATCTATCCGGCGGATTAAACATCATAACACGACCGCATTGCTCAACGACCCCATGGGCCGGCAGGCTCAACTTTCCCATTGTTTTTGTTTTGTTTTTTTGGTAAAATCCGTAGGCTGTGGTATTATTAACATGCGGCAATCGCTGTCGGCGGCCATTTTCACTGGTCGGATTTATTGCCTAGAAATCACACCGTGCATTATGTTATGGAAATCTTTCCTCGTGTTACCCCAAAAGCAGAGGTGGAGTTGACTATTTGTTGAATTAAGTAACAACGCAATTGTCAGCGTTTTTTCACGTTTCAGTGAAAGGGGGGCAGCGTATGTTTGATTACTTCTTCTGAGAATAACATGAAAATAAAACAATCCATTCCGTGGTGATAAAACCATACGTGTGGCACACATGTAACAGGCAGTTGCAGCTATTTCTCGCCATTCTTTCTCGCCAGTAATAGACTTACATGGCGTCTGCTTTGTCGAAGACGACATAGCGGTATGCGTGAAAAATTGAATGGCCGTGAGTGTATGGCGCCGTACAATTGATGGGACGTGCGGCAGACTAGCAGCCACATGCAGTTTCCATTTTCGCTTGCTTTTCTTTCGTTTGTGTATGTTGTGTGTGTGAGTGTGCGTACGTTGCTGACTTCATTACCAGTCCCAGGCCATGTAGGTAACATTCTATAAATGGAAGAGGGAGCCCAAGTGGAGCGGTCAGATTTCGGGAAACCAATGACACGGTCAGCTCTTGTGAACTGATTCAGCAATTCGGTCGTCATCGTGTGGGTGGTGAGAACGGATTGCCTTTTTTTCCCATGACTCTCGCACACGCTCGGCATTCGACGCCCAGTTTACACAACGACGCCAGCTCTCAACAGCCTGTCTCCAGCGAAATTCGACTTTGCGCCGTGTATTCCAGAACGTATTGTTACGAGAACGGAGCCCATTTTTATAGCTCGGAATTCGACAACGGCAATGTATTTCATTGTCTAGCGCGTGTCTTTCTCGGCGGTGTTACTTTTACAACCCACGTGAAAAGGAGCAGCAAAATGTACACACGTTCACTGTAATATATTAGCGTCGGACAGATTGCTGCCGTTGCTAAAGCAGACGCAGCGGCATAATACTCTTGCCAAACTGCCTCGCGTAACGGACAAACAAAAAGATAAAATTAGAGGAAACGAAAAAGAAAAAGAAAAACGGAAAGGAAAAGGAAAAGGAAAAAGAAAAAGAAGTAAAAAAATCTCCATATTCCGGCAGCAAGGGGAGTCACAGTTCTAATTGTAGCGTCATTCCGTTTCCACAACCCTAACCATCATCGGACAGCGCATTGCAAACGTGGGGTCAAAAAGCTTCCAGGACCACTCCAAACAGGCCTGACAGCCCAATGCCGCTGTCCAACGGAACGGTCAATCATATGATATATCCGGAGGACGGAAGCAGGTGTCCGGAAATCCACGCTTAACATCCGGTCGCCATTGAATTTTCTGATCTGGATCATCCTGACGCCATTGTGTTTAGCCTGACTGTGCATACAGTGCGTGACATCCTCCTGGGTGACGCCCGATACACGACGCTTTGACGCAACACACTTGTTATCCTTTTTTTCGTATTTTACGCGAGGGAGTAGAAAAAGCCAGGGAGCAGTTGCCTCTGTTTGTCTACATCATACAACTGTAAATTGCTATACGCTATGGAGCCATATCATGGCCACATCTGTCATCTCGTAAAAACAAAACAGTTGCTGGAATCCTTCAGGGCAAAAAAAAAAGAAAAAAAAAAAAAAAAGAAATATGAAAATAAAATGAAAATAACACAAGTAAGAAATAAAAAAGAAACGGGTGGCAACGGGTATGCGCGCGTGTCGTAGTTTTGTTATAGGAATATGGGCCCGGTGGCCACACTGCTGATGTGAGCGCGTGCACCTGCCCCCACGCGTTGACCAAAAATCGCACCACTAACCAACCGTAAACCGGAAATTTGTCTACCTATTTTACACTCTCGTGTTTTCTGTTTTTTCTTTTCTGTCACGTTGAATGAAATGTCTATACAACGTCACTAAACGAGCAACAAAACAACGAAAAATAGAAGCCCACCATTCAATCAAATATACGATCAAGGTCGAAGCTGGTATATCGTCATAGGCAATGCGCATGTCCAGATTACACTCCAGCATGTGTTTTATGCAAACTGCCTTGCTCAAGCAGAGAGCAACAAGCGAATGATCACAATAATTTTTTATTGTGGGCCCGTGCGCGGCCAGCTGCCGACCGTGGCTGCTGAACGAGTTGGGTTTCAGCTGCCGCTTCTGCGGTTGGATGAGACCTCGGTGAGGTTCCTTCAGCTGGCTAGTCCGATCCTTGGTGGCAATGGCACCACCGTACACCACTGCACACCACACACATACCACTCTACATACGCACACTGCGTTCTATTTTTCACCGGCTTCTTTTGTTCGTCACCTGCTGGCTGCTGCCGTTCGTTCACATCCCCCCTGAAAAATAGCTACCCCTTCCAATTTCCCCCTTTTCCCATCTTCTTTTCTTTTCACCTATTTTTTTCCCCTACTGCTTTCATACCCTATTGTTCCTAATTTTCCAAAAAAGCCTCTCTTCGCGTTTTGCATCTTTCAGTTCGTTGGCATCTTATTTTTTCTTCTCTCTTTGGCTTTCTTGCTCTACATTTACAACGGTCTGGTCAACCATTCTGTACGCATTAGTAACGGTTGCTGTCGGTGATGCCCCCTTCGACCTGACGTCACAGTCTTTGATACCTGCGCTGCTGGTTTTCAAGCCAGAAAAAAATATATATAACGATATAAGTTACGAGGTTAATTTTTTTATCAGAAAGATAAAGAACTAGTCTTTATCTTTCTGATTTTTAATTTGTAAAAAGTATAGTTGTTGTATAGGAAAAATGATCATTTTGAAATATTGGATCACCCCCGACATGTGCTGCATTCGTTGTCCCTACCCGCGGCTATGCCGTAGGGAAACTTGATTGTAATTTGGGTCCCTTTTTCACCATTTGACCCTCTCCCATATCCGACGGCATAGCCGCGGGTAGGGACAACGAATGCAACACATGTCGGGGGTGATCCAATATTTCAAAATGATCCTTTTTCCTATACAACAACTATACTTTTAAAAAAAAAAAAAAAAGAAAGATAAAGACTAGTTCTTTATCTTTCTGATAAAAATTAACATATTAGTATCTCGTACGAACAATCTTAGAATGAAAAAAAAACCCAAAAAAAAACAAAAAAAAATTTTCTTTCGGGTGATCCAATACCTGGCGTGGGTACTGTATAGTATATATATATATATTCTTGTATATAGATTTCCTTTATTTAACCTCGAGAGACGTCCGGGAATGCCATCCCTTTTTAGTTGGTGATGTCCGATTCATCCAAAGATCCGTATCAAGACGAGGGTGCGTGGAAAACGTGACGGCAAATTATCTCCAGCTCTTAGGCGTTATTTGCTTAGCTGCTTTCCCCCATCTTTTCCTTTCCTTTTCCTTTTCTTTTTTAAATTCCTATTTGAAATAAGAAAGAGATACAAAAGAGTGCTGGTTTAGCTCTCTGTTTCCTGGGCTCATATTGAAAGCAATGCATTGAAAATGAATACTAATACCACAACAATAAATTCTGCGTATCACAACAGTCAATCGAATATCAGTGCAACGAATTAACAAGCTACAAGAATAATGTAATTAGAGAGAAAACACTCTCCGTTCGTCACGGCTTGAACAAGCGTCATCTTCAATCACAGCTAACGAAATGTACGTTCCGATTCACCCACGGAAATCTGACCAAAAATGACCAACCGGAAATGAGGAAGCCCCTAGTATTCCCCCATCTGCTCTGCCTGTTGGGTCTTGCATGTATCCTTTTTCTTGCCTTTCCTGTTTTGCGCTCCATCTCGATGTACACAGGGCTTCCGGTAGGCTCTCATCTGCTCTTTCCCTTCTTCCCCCCCAGTCTGGCCAAATTTTTCTAAAAATTCAATCAAGTAACAACATGCAAGTCTTTTTGTACAGGCATATAGGCTAACGAAACGTATAGCTGTGTGCAGTATACCTGTTGGGTTGCAGGACTGCTGCGTACGGATACATACATTAGCATACAAAAAAAGAGAGAGAGAGAGAAAGAGAAAAACCAACACTGCCTTCCTGCTTTGCTGCATGATTGATTCTTTTTTCCTTAATCGTACATATTGTTGGCTACGTTTGAGATATACCCGCATCTCCTTGTTTACATCTTCTGATCGTTTCTCTGTGAGAAAGACGAAAAATGGGTTCACCGCCTTAGATCGTAACTGTCCGGTCGGCCCCTACACGGGTCTCTCACAAGCATTTTAAGAGCTGGCAGTAAAAAAAACAAAACAAAACAAAAAACAAGGGATGATAAAAGGTAAAAGACTTTCAATGGCCTCCTTCTCCGCAGGTTCTAGCAATCCATTATGTTTCTAATAGGGCTTGAAGGGTTCAAATTTGGAGATTGAATTACGAATGAAACTGTCCGGCAACAAAATCAAACTTTTTATGCTTGCAGCGCCAACCACGTCTCAACTGTTGCTCCATCTATTTACTTGATCGTGATAATGTTATAAAACATCACAGTTGAGTGGTGATGCGCTCCAGGCAAGGCAAGTGGCCGTAAACAACTAGACATACTAACACATCCCTACGCTTTCAAAGATACACGTCAATGAGCGTGTATCCACCATTTTCAACTTGATTGACGTTAGATGTGTATCTTTTGAAAATCGCAAAAAAAAAAAAAAAAAATAAAAAAATGAAAAAAGAAAGAAAGAAAGAAAGATTCGAAAAGATGTGGAAACACGGAGAGAGAAAAATGTTCAACGTTTATGGACATTGGTTAGGTTTCATTCTCATGGCGTGTGGCACAGGGGTTAGGTTAAACGATGAACCCTTTTCCGGATGCCAATGGAAACAAAACCAAAGAAAGTAAATGGATATGGTCGTACGGTAGCCATTTCACACGAATTCCAGCGAGAGGCTTGTCACCTGCTGAAATATCGCCACACAACCGCCGTCCTGTACGTGCCACCGAAACAAAAACGAAGAAGTTTGCTAGGGCCTTTAGCGATTTTTGAAGACCAACTTAAGACCAGCGAGAAAAGCGGGTGGGCCGCGTGTAAGACAAACACAACTTCTTGCTCACCCCACCTCCCGTGTCACGCACAATAACCAAGAAAGAACGCAGAGACGAAAACAAGTGCAGCTTCTCTGTAACGCCCTAAGACTCGACTAGAGCAATTTACGACGAACAACTGGGAAACAATGACACCCTGAAAACCATCAACTTAATAAAAGAGAGAAAGAGAAAAAACACTGAAGTAGAAGATGTTGCCAGACCGTTTTTTTAAATTTATTTTTATATTTATTTATTTATTTTTTTGCATTGCAGAAACTATTTAGCTGGAAAAGATTCAGATTCAGTGGAACGTTGCGTGTGAAGCTCTGGGACAATAGTGTCATTTGATTCACTATTAGCTGCGAGTAATTTGCTGAAAACACTGGAAATGATGATAAGCATCACATATCCCCATAGGTCCAGTTACTCGACCAGTAAACCTGTTTATAGAAATACCGGTATAGCCATTCGTGGTGGTTGTTACGCCACGGCAACAAAGCACCGCTCATCGAGAACACACCCAAATTGATTGGTTACACGTACTAATCCGTCCCATTTTGAATTGTCCTCTTCCCCTCCTCCGATTGGTTCACCTCTACAGTCGATGTTCTGAATTAACTGCGGATGTGAACTTTTCTAGTCCTCCAACATGCCATGGAACCCGGAGTTGGATTGACCATTAAATAAACTAACGCCTGTTGTACGCATAAATAATTCAACCCTGATCTATCGTTCTATAAAGAAAAGAAAAAACGATAGGGATCAACAAAAGGCTTTGCTCATGGGTAAGCTTCCCAGCATCGTACGCCGGAAGATCAAATATTCATGGAAGTCCTTTCTTTCGCCTATTGATGTCGAACGTTCTTATCTGAAGCAGCTGAGGGGAGGGTGTTGCGTTGATCATTATACTGTACGTGTAGACTTTGAAAGTCAGGTCATATTATTTTGCCGTATGCCGAGACTATGTTGCTTTAATCAAATGAATCAAAAAATTACTCAGCCTAGACGTCTAACCAATAGACTGAATATATTATCCATTCCCCTTTTCCTCAAAAGGTCTGAAACGAATTGAGAATCGAAAACAAAAACAAAAACTTTATCCGATTTTGCGATTTTTTACGATATGAATCACGGACATTTATGATGGAGTACATGCCGATGCAGTAATTGAGCCGATTCGAGCCAAGGCTTCTCCCGAGTCTCTTCCATCCTCTCTCTTCCAAATTCCGATTTTCGTTATGAGGCGTGTTACGGCCTCGAAGTAACGTGACCTTACTTAATACTGTTTCACCCATGTCGTTCCAAATCGAACTTGTGATTAATCAAGTGATGCTAAGCGGCTCGCTTCAACCTTTCCAAACAGGATACACCTAACCCTTTGTTACGATAATATTTCATCAAAACCATACCGCATTATGCCTCGAGTGCCTTATACGGAATTGCCACGAATGATACACGAAGAACGAGGCATTGTTTAGTGCTGAGAAACAATCTGGGAAACTCTAGACTTTTTCATTAGCCAGAGATACCTAATAATATATCCCATATGTCCAGCTTTGAAACCATAAAAAACTGTTGAGCCGGACGTTAACCGACGCCGTACCGGATCTAAACTGGTGCAGGTTAAACTGTAGCATCAAGTATAAATGACGCGCTCATACAACATATGTCAACCAGGTCACTGCCCATTGGCATGTGTGGTAATCTACGCTACGCTTCAGAAAAAAGTGCTCTGCAGCAATCGGCTCGAATTTTCGTCGGCTTGAACGGTTTTATTTCTTTATCAATCATAACCGGAAGCGAGTTTAAGAGCATTTTAACGGATTCTTTCGGCTGTCAGCGTTTGTGCTGCCGTGTCAAGCGCAAATTCAGCTCGTGCTTGCCAGGACAGGAACGAACAGCTGCATCTGCAATGTGGACTACCAGACCCGGTGTTGTCGTTGAATACCAGCCAGTGATTGCACGCCGACAAAAGATGGTGCAAAACAACTACAGAAAAAATAAAATAAATAAAAAAAATGAAAATCAACACTTTTTAAGGGGGAAGCGAATTTTAGAAAGTGACGAGCGTTCGTTCAACCTAGTAGATTACACAGTAGCTCGATTCTATTTAGGGATTTGGCAACCGTTGAATGTCTTCATTTCTAAAATTGCCAACGGAACTTACCCGTGTGTTACACAACGAGATGAAGGCTTTGGAAGTCATCTGAACACAGAAAGAAACTCTACAGTTTGGGCTACCCCTCCATCTATCTTTTGATCTCTCCTCTAAACAAATATGCATGAAAAAAGAACACAAATTCTTCATCGAGTCATCAGTCCTAGCTTCTATCGGTTTTAGCGAACCCCATCGCGAATAAAGACTGGCAAAGACCTTGCTGCTCTCCTTGGTAAATTGTCACATTTTTAAACAAGCGTCAGTCCGCAGCGGATTTGTGTCCTACAAGATCAATCAATACTCTTCCGGCACCGCATGATTAAAAGCCATTTTTTCGTTATATGATTTTCCACGGTGCGTGCAGACTTATCGAAGTACCTTTTGCTCATCCTCGCTTTTACGGTTGACAAACAAAAGGTTTTGTTTCGGAACTGTAACTCTTACTCGATAGATGAGAAATTTGGCGATTAAAGATGTAAGCAATCAGAGTTAAACAACGAAAAAAAAAAAAAAAACATCAAAAACCAAAACCAAAACCAAAAAACCAAAATAAAAAACAAACCAAAAAAAACAAAACAACTCTAGAACCACATGAGGCTATTTGGATCGGGTGCCATAAAGATTTCGGCAAATCGTAATCGACTAAAATGTTTTATTTGTTTTGTTTGTTTTATTTGCTTTGCCAAAACATGCGAGCCCAAATCTAGTCGTTAAAAGCGCTGAAGGAGGTACGGTAAAGAGAAGACGAGAAAAAAAAAACCGAAAAAAAAAAAACAAACAAAAATAAATAAAATAAAGTAAAACACAAATAAGAAAAGGGCATAAAAATGAGAAATCTAGAAAAAGGGTAAGGCCACCAACGGTGAAACCCATCCATGTGCTGGCTGAGCGCGAGAGCCCGAGCATTTCCAGAGCGAATCAGTGCTTGATCTGCAGCGTGGCCGGTAACCGGTGAGGGTGATCGGCTAGAAATAGTCCTCTATGCGATATGTCCTTGCTTTCTTTTCGGCGGGTGGAGATGGGAGAGGGGGAGACACTTCAGCGTTAACGTGAGCATATCAGTATAATCAGCCGACCCTGGGAGAGCGCGTCGAACATTCGACCTCGTCCCACGTAAAAATCGGAGTCAGCTTGATTTACTACCGGACTGGGCGCGGACACCCCACCAAAAATAATCATCGAGAGAGTGGTTGAAAGAAAAGAAAAGAAAAGAAAAAAAAAACAAAAAAACAAAACAAAACAAAAACCAAAAAAATTCAGAAAGGAAACTACGTGGAGGTCACCGCCTTTTTGACTGGTCGCGCTTCTATAAATTAACCACCCTTTTTTCTTATTGCCGTGCCACTGTAATGACCCCAGATAAGAGGGGGAAAAGGTAAAAAGGAAAGGGTGATAGGACACAGCGATTCGAGAACGGAAAGCAGAGTGCGACAAGCGCTCAACGGCGCTAAAAAGAAACAAAATACTCGGGACGTAGGGCCTGCCGCAAGACAAATAAAAAAGCAAAGGGATCGAGGCCTTTGGCTCCATAACGCACGCCAACACGACACGGCTGCGTCAGACAAGACCAAGGGAATTTTTCTTGCATGGCGCCTCGACCTGCCTCTCCCTCTTTCTTTGCCTCTGTCTCGCTCTCTTTCTCTCTTTCCTTCCCTCTGACTCTGCCCCGTTTTAGCGTTACTGGCGGCCTCTCGCTTCCTATTTATTCTGTAGATTCTTCCCTATTTCTACCGCCTTACCAAACAGGGAAGCAACGGATAGCGAAGACTACCCGCAGTGCAGCCATATCTGTATGTCTCGCAACTCGGTGTCGATCCTCGAAGCCCAACGATCTTAGCTATTGCTATCTTGCGCAACGCTTTCGACAACGAAAAAAAAAAAAAACAACAACAAAAAAATGTCCAAAACTCCGACGACGTTAAACAGTCTCCAAGATGACAAGGAATAAAAGCAAGAAAATAAAGAGAAAGACGACAGTGACAGGAGTCCCCGGAAAGCTTTTTCACGTCTCCCCTTGAATTCCTCAGGTATCCCAATAACATGACGTGCCACCAGCGGTTCAACCCCAAGCGGGTGGTGCTGCGCTCACGACCGCGTGTGGCCCTTCGTGTACTAGACTATATATCCTTTCCAAAAAGGCGAAAGGTCATACCAGTCTAGCATCCCTTATCGACAACTTCTATGCGCGCAACTCGTACCACGTATCACAGTAATGGCCTTGAGTGCTGCGCGCTTTCCTTCCAAATGTTCACCCATAGTTTCTGTTAAATCAGTTAATCGTTTTTGTGTTGTCCAAGTAGCACGGTAATCAGACCGACAACTATCGTGCCCTAACGCTTTGGGTTGTATAGAAGTTTTTCCCTTTTACAAAGGACTTCACTTTGGGTCCAGCAAATTTTCCATCACAAGTGTAAATCTTTATCACCGATTACAAGTTTGAATAAAAATGAGAGAATATCGATAAGTTTCCTCTTGTCCTCTCGTTCCAAAAAATAGAAGAAAAAAAAATAAATAAAAAAAGGAGATTAAAATGAGATATATGATCAGATGGAACCATATCGATAGTGACCTATATACATAAGCAAAATACTCAATACATGTACAAAAAGTCGCTTTCATGGCGTGATCTCATATTCGGGATTAGAAAGTTTTTCAACGCTTGGGCGCAGTGGGTGATATTCGAGGGAAAGCAGAAGGGGGAAAGGGTTTGAATGTTCGGTTTGTGTTCTTCTCTCTTGTAGATGTTACGATAGTCAGGAACGTACGTACGTAGTCTACTTCAACGTTACCATTTTCCACATTGGTTTCCCAAATCGCGAAATGTTTGCCTTTATTTTTTATCGAATTTGATTCTTCAGTGTATGAAGACATTTTTGTCGTTTCTTAATAAACGTCACCATAGCTAAAAGCATTTCCCTAATGCCTATACAATTCACTTAAGAAGTTGCTGATCTAAATGTTTGCAAACCTCTTGTTGAACAACAATTATAGCCTCGTGCTTTCGGGTTGTTTGAGGAACCCAAATATTACATGAAGTTGATGCCACCAGCTTTATACAGGTTTTTTCAATCAGTCCGGCAGCGAATCACAATCCACTGCCTACAACAAACAAAGTCATGATAAACGCGAAAAACTCGAATTGAGATTTTCCTTATGTTACATCAAATAGTGGAAGACACGACTATTGTTTTGCAGTTTCAAATCCAAAATGATTATATTTCGCATGGGGCGGATTTCACGTGCCTGCTATACAACCAATTGATGAAGTCTTCACTGGCAATCTTAACATTTAGAATCACTTGCCAACGAGCCACGTATGAACCATAATCGATCATGTATGGAGTGCGCCAGGAAAAGAAAAGCGATTTATGATTCTCAATTTTCCAATGCACAATGAGGGGCTTTGATTTGTAAAAACAGTGACGAAACACTGATAATTTTTTTGGTACCGATCATTGATGGCAACCTAATCTATCGACATCCTAAAAAGACTTGTTTCTAAAGAAACCCGACCGTCACATTAAATTTTCCCCTTGACGTGCAGGTTTTATAGTTGATATCTGATCGTAACGAATTGGCTGCTTAGAAGCTAATGAATCAGTTGTGACCTCGATTAGATCCTTTTAATAGCTAGCATCGATTTCCAAGCAAGGCAGTCAAAAGAAAATTTCTAAAAAAATTCGAACGCATTCGTGTGTTTCTTTAACGTGCTCCGAATTTCATTGCTCGTGTCATTAGAAGGCCTGATTGGCCCATGACGCTTACCATTGGTGGCTCTGTTTATCTAAAACATGTACAGCTGTTCTGTAGCAGAAACGCAGTTTTGCGTTCGTTTTCGTTATTTTTAAAATGATCAAGCTGACTAACATTGTGACTCATCTGATTGGAACTTTGCGCAAACAGGAGGCGTCCGAGGAGTAAGCATCACGTCAATTCAAGTGCCACCAGCCGTGGAAAATGGAAGCGCGTCTGTGGTACTAGACTGCGACTACTCGTTGGCTTCCCACGAGAAGCAGGGGCTCGTCGTTCAGTGGTTCTTTCGCGACCACCCTCTTCCTGTATATCAATGGATTCCGGGCAAGAGGCCTCAAGATAATGGACCGCTTAAAGGTCGCCTGAACTTGGAATACCGTGCTTCAGAAGATCCCTATCACCGGCATAGGGCACTAGAAATCTTGAACCCCTCTACCGATCTCGGAGGCGATTACCGCTGCAAAGTATGAAATACTTTAGTCACTTACGCGACGATATGTCATTTTACAAATTCCCTTGTCCACGCGTGTCTCACTTTTCGACTTCCATTTCATAGGTAGCCACATTTGACAACGAAGACAGTCAGAACGCTCACATGGTGGTATATGGTAAGCACATGCTCAAATCTCTACTCTCCCTTTTTCTTTCTTCTCAAGGCGGTTACCCATACAATTATTTAAATAGTTTGAAGTGCGTCCCTTTTTTTTTTTTTTCCTTTTTTTTATTTTATTTATTTATTTATTTTTATTTTATTTTACTGATTCATTTGCCACCGCACTGCTGTTTGGTAAGGATTTGTCTCATCCTTCCTTGCCATATAACCAAACTCCTTGGGTAAGGAAAATAAAGAACAGATTAGAACAAAAAATTTAATGTATGTATTAAAAAAAAGGTAGCATAAATAAATAAAAACAGCATGTGAAAAAAAAAAAAAAAAAAAAATAACATTCCAGAAACCATAATACTGTAGCCCTTCATACTAAGGTAGTTTAACATTAGTTATAACGACAAATCAATGTACCAAAGAGTGCGAAAGAAGACATGACACCAAAATTGGTGCAAACGCATTGCCAATTCTGGCCGTGAGGGTCGATTGAAGATCCGTTTATTTTTTATGTAGATACCATAAATGATTTTACACAAAATGGAGGACAAAAGCCGACTGATACGCGCTGACACGCAGGATAGTAGTGCCACTATACCACCCAATCTTTTCCCGAAGGAATCGCGACTTGGATAGGTGAAAGCGTAATGAGTCAGTTGAATGTAGTAAGGGGCACTCTAGGAAAATTGACGATGACGTTTTTTAATTAAGTATTATTGCTACTTTCTAAACTATGCTGTAACTGAACAAAGCTTAAATGCTCTTAATACGGTGTACAAATAGGAGCATTTCTGAAAGCAAAATGTTCTAAGGCCAAACGTGTTTCACTGTTCGTCGCCTGCTTCGCGGCTACGACCAGACAATTTGCACTCGAATCAAGAAAACAAAAAGCAGCATAAAGCTATCCCCCCCCCCCTCCTATCTAGAAAAAAAAAAGTGAGAAAATTACGAACTATTCAATTCAGCCTCATTTGCCTGGCCTCCACTATCGCGCTAGCCAACATACGTACGAGTAGCTGGTATATTAAATCTGAAATCTACTGATTCGTTTCTTTCCTATTTTTACTACGATTTTTTTTTTCATGCCCAGCCGGGCAACGTAATTCAATAGTCTGACAAACTGTATACCATTATATTTTGATTGGTGGTTCTGTATCTGATTGCAGTGCCAGCAGCTTCGTTCACAGTAGAAAAGACCAAACCAACGACATCCACAGTGAATGTGACCTGTAAGGTCGAAGGCGTTTACCCGCTTCCCCAACTTGAGTTGATCCAGGAGGACGGACCCCATGGAAATAGGTATTGGAAATTTCGCCTATTGTTTGCCTTTCTAGCAATAACTTATTCAGCTCCAACACGTACCACGAAAATCTAAAAATCTTTGCTTGCTGTTTGTCTGTACGTTGTATGTGCTGTGTGTGCGTGCGTGCGTGTATATTGTGCAGTCTGTAAGCTCTCTGGGCCTGTACGCGTGCCGAGAAAATGTATAAAGTTCGAAGTAGAAAATAGAAGAAAAGAGGAAAAAAAAATTATAATATGTAGGTAAAGACACAAGAGGGCAAGACTAAGAAAGAGAAGAACCGAGAAACCGAGAACAAGGGGAATAAAGGGTTCGTGACCTCTCCGTGCCAAAAGCCACTCACGTTCTTATCATTAAAATGGTAGATCGACCGGCTGCCGTCAATGGCGCATTATACATGGCTGATCATAAAATAGATCCACTGTTAGAGCGGTCCACCAGCCTCGCAGTTCATCTGACTTTATTTTTTATGTTATTCCCATGGTTAATCTTGAATTTACTTTCATTTTCTTGGGATATTGTGGCTGTTAAACAGGATGGTTGTGAAAGAGACAACACTTTACATCTCGTCACGAGGCGGGCGCTACGATGCTACCTTGCACCGAGTTTTAGAAGACAAACAACTACCGTCTGATGCCGCTTTCGAGTGCCTCCTGTCTTTGCCAGCGACCGAGTATCAAACTGCCCAGAAGATAACTTATCAACCAGGTACACATTTCTTCAATTATCTAGGAATGCAAATTTTTGTCACACGGATATTTGCATTTATATTCACTGGCCGGGTGACTGGGCACGCAATTCACCAATTCAATCTGATGCTGACGATGGCTTATTATCAGGTGCGCCTTTGGATGGCGGTATCATCCCCCAAGCGGCTAATGATATAAATGAGGATCACTCACACATCGGGATGGGTTCTGGTGGTGGAATAAGCATTCCTTCCGTTTCTGCACCACATCGTTCTCTGGATGCTATTGCATCTCCAGCAGGGGACACAACCATTGAAGATGATTCCGAGAACGCTAGTGTATGGCAAAGCGGCACAGGGCGAGGCATTCGAGCTCATGAAACCACTACTGGTATTTATAAAGCTTTTCCAAGATCACTAATCGGTTTCGTTTTCTCTGAATGATCTACATAGAATTAGATGTAAATTTTATTGGAAAATGATTTTACGGTAGAGGTAAAGAGCACATTCCAATCTAAAAGGATGTTATATACGTTAACAACTTTGATGAAATCATCATGTTTGATGATGCAATTCTAGACGAGAATGGCTATTATTCTATATCCTATTTTACGAGCAAATTTTAGGCTTGTTTTCTTTTTTTTTCCATTCCTGGCTTGTTGGATCCTGCCCTAGTTGGATCAGCACCTTTCCGAGTAAAAAAAAAAAAAAGAAATCGTGTGGGTGACCACCTGCACAAGAGAAAGGAAAACATGGCATGAGTAATCTTCATATATATATTTGCTTGAGCACACTGGGGCAATTAGCTGAGCGAGATCCCAGAATCACTCGTCTCCCTCGTAACAGCCGGACAGCTTGGTGTTCGTATGATTGTAAACTCGAGGGTTCTTCGGTTCTTGTTTGTGTTTTTCTATCTTTTTTCGCTGATGTTCCAATATTATTCTAAGAAGTCCTGTTCTCAAAGGCGGAAAGCGTTCGAAAGCCACCCAAAAGCGAATGTATGGGTGCATTGTTTAAGCTGAACCTATTTAAACATATACGGAGAAGTAACAGGGTGTTTCAATAACACATGTCGCAATGCTTGTTGTGTATGGTTGCATATATAAATTATTTGCTCTAGTTCTCAACACCATTTTCTATGTGACCACAGCGCGAATCAACGCTAAGGGAATGTGGAATTTTAAAACAACGTAGTATGCCGTCTCTTGGTTAGAACACCAATCTTCAAAATGTATGTTCACTAATTTTGGACTTTTGAGTAGGTCGCTTTAAACGGCTAGCGCGGATTCAAGAGTAACAGAACATGAATGGGAGTATTGGATGGCAAATTCAGAATCGAAAATTTAGTTCTCAATACTAAACGGCTCTCGTTTTCGTTCTGGGTCAAAAAACATGTGTGGCAAACTAGCTAATTAAAATCCATCTTATTTCCTTTCATAATTGAGACTTGCATTGTTCTCTGTTTCTGCATTCAGACTACTAGGAATATGGATTCTTGATGGGTTTCACTTGTAGGCAAATTTAATAATTTTTTGTTTGTTTTTCTTATCGATTCATTTTTAGATAATGGAGCAAATGTGCATAAACGACCCCAAATCCTCGCTCTTTTGTTGGCGTTTTTCGTCATGGTCAGCCTTTGATTTAATTTGCTGCTCATCTCCGCGTCCGCCTAGTTTCCCTCTTATCCTTGTATACATTTATTCTTGTAAAATTAATTATCTTCCTTGCTTCGACGGGGATAGAGACGATGAAGCTTCACTTTGCTCTAACCAAACAGTCAATCTAAACAGTTGATCTTCGTCGCTCACAAAATGTCAAGCACTCAAAAAAATATTTCTTTAAATACTATAAATATTTGCAGTTGTAAGCCAGAGTAGGATTAATATGGTAGAAGCTACATACTGCATATGCATTGTGACCTTAATGCTTATACATGATTTTAAAACATGTTCCTGACAGGCATTCACAGTGGCTTTAGCTTTGCCGTTTGCGTCTACCCCCCCATTTTATTATAACTACGTGCCCCACATGGAACTTTCTCCGCCTTGTCAGTATGTGGCATATTTCATCTTGTCATCAAATGAAGTTGCTAAAGGACATGAATTCGCTTCATTTGTGTATTTTTCTATAAAAAATCTTCTTTGCGTTTGTAGCTACACAGTTAGTCGTGCTAAATGTCTAGTCATCAATGACCAACAATGGCAGTGGCCTTGATTTTCTCGCAATGTTTAATAATTTCGGGAATGTGTTATGCAATCAACGCCTATAGATGTATTACCAATATCGACTAACCCCTTTTTTTCAATCCTTTCTCGTTGATTCTTCAATGGAACATGGGTGGTATTCAGTGGAAAGTTAGGTAACAAGTTCAACAGCCTTGTGAAGAAAAACGTATTCCATGGACAAATTCTAGCTGATCTTTCCGAAGTTTTCCTAATGTAGAATCATGTATGCCCTTCATATTGTAATCCGCTGGTGGAACCAACAAGTTCTTTGCCAATATAAATATTTAAGAAAAATATAAGAAATAAAACCAAAGAAAAAACATACAAGCAGACAAAACGACAATGTGTTATTTGTACAGATATTTCTGAGAACATGTAGTCTGTTCTACGCAAATGTTCGAAATCAGTTCTTAAATACAGAGGAAATTCAGTTTATTTATCTCGCTAACCCCCGTTTCACTACGGAAAAATTCTTCAGAATTGCATTTTGTAATTCAAAAGATCTGAATGTTACTTTTACGTTTGCATGAAAACGAAATCCAGATTACACAAGATGCAACCTTGCTCAGGCAAACGTAGCTTATCACTTACTAACTAGAAGACGACGCTCAGACCAACATCAGTCAGACTTGCATTCAGCACTTGTGGAAACTTACAAGAGATAAGTAGTTTCATATCCATGGAACTGCTAAGCATGTACCATGTATATTGTCGCGGGTGAAAAGGAAGATTGGTTATCTCTTCGCAGAGATGAGTCATCCGCTCCTTGGACAACGCTGCGATCGTGGTGAAGAAATTATCGGGAGAAGTCCGCTCTAAGAAAGATACGCAGATACGCAGTCCGGAAGGGAGTAATTCGCGCGACGGTATAAAACGCTGCTACGAATCTGCGTTAGATGAGTCTCAATCGGGTGAGCTCCCAGAGCTGGGCTCCGTTAGAGGAGTTCCCTGGTTTCTTCAGAGGTCTTCAGACGCTTCTCCAACTTTTGTAATGGTTATCCCCTTTTTGTTTGAGAAAACCATTGTTTAGATTTAAGTCATCACTTGTTGTATTCATTTGTGCTTGTTTAAATACAACCCGAGTGACAATATCTTGTATGCCTTTGCAGCCATGCTCTTGATGGCACGTGTCATATGAAAAGGCGAGGCTATCGCCAGTTCATATAGACTTAGAGAAATAATTACACCTCATACAAATTGCGGGGATGTCAACACAAAAAAATATTCGCAAACCCCAATATTTGTAAGTAAAAAAAAAAAAGCAATAGTGTCACGGGGTCAATGACCAGCTGTGTGATCCGACTGGTATTTAGTACAACCGGACGTATGACGTCAGATACACTCATATATAGTCGCCATGTAATCTTGTATCGCTCTCAGTCTTACTCTTACTGCCCTTGAATACAACGTAGTGTTACATGGTGGAGATCAGGGTTGGGTCGAGCGCGAGTTCATGTGCGCTCCAAAGAAAATTTTGCGATTTCGAGCGCGAAGGCAACCATTGAAGTTCGCGCTTTTTTTTGCGCTCATTAGCACCCTCTACCAAAACCAAAAATAACTATTGTTTTTGGTAGGCATTTTCCGCCGTGAAATCTATTGCCATGCCGGTTCGACTGTCAGTGCTAAAACCCCCATCTGGCGACGGCTATTGGTAGCCTTTTTGAATATGAATACATACCAACCTTTTTGAATAACCTTGATTGTAACTCGTTGTAAGCTACCACCAGGAACCTGACTCACTTTTAACCGACTTTTAGATTTTTGCATTTGAAGTCCCAACTTTATTCCGATTCCGTTTTTTTCCAATCATGCAATAGCTAACGAAGTGAAAAGATGTTTAAAATACAAAATCTAAAAGTCGGTTAAAAATGAATCACGGTGCTGGTCGTAGCTTACAACGGGTTACAATCAAGGTTATTCAAAAAGGTTAACCAAACCAAGTTCTCGGAAAAGCCATTTGTCTAACCTAAAACAACCGGCACACCTCTCACTTGGATAAGTTTGATTTTAAATATCATTTCAGTATTTCACTTTGTTACAAATTGCGTGAAAAGAGATATTTAAGGCTGGGCTTTCATCGGATTTTAACATTGGATATTCCGGCTCGATGAAAAAATTCTAGGAAAGTCACCTCAGAATCGAGTTTCGAAAGTTGTATAAGATCTCGACCGTTCGCGAACCTATATTCCCTTTGGGACTGCTTGTAGATAAAAATTTGCGGCGGTCGCAAAAGATGACTGAAATGTTGAATCATGAATCAGGAAGAGCGAGATGCTGGAGATGGAAAACATTTCCCGAGTTAATCCAGGTATTGCTTGACATTAGTCAATTGAAGGAGTTCGACCGAAACAAGAAGGGGAATGAAATACAGATCCGATTTCCTGTTCAAAAATTGAATCCTGTTCTCGAAAGATTGCGTAAAGTGTACACACCATACGCGGTGGATCGTGTAGTTGACCAACTTGCGGCAACAACTACATCCTACAACATAATTAAGGTAAATTCGTTATGAAAGATTTAGCCACTCAGACTTAATTACCTACCCTTGCAGGACAAGAACACATATACTGTAGCAAGTCACACAGAGCTCTACACTGCAAAAACGGATCTGACCGAATGCTCTTGCACGTTTTTCCAGAACTTTGGTCTTCCCTGCAGACACCTACTATTTCTGTCCGAAAAGGAGTCAATCCTGGTACCTGTAGAAGAATACAAAAGGAAATGGCATTTGAACGAGGACGAGGTAAAGATAAATAAAAAGTTTCCAAATAACCCTTAACAACTCGTTCATTATTTAAATCAGGAATCGATACAAGACGAATCTCAGGAAGCTTGGTCTCCAATAGTCCTTGAACAGCAACGAAATAGAGTTAGAACAACCCGTGACGACATGTTCAATAGAGCTCTTCAATCGACCAAAAGCCTGACGAATGAACTCCAAAATGTCCCCCTGCTAGCCTTCGAAGGATACCTTCAAGTATTGGAGGAATTTAAAACCTGTTCGCCGGAACCGACCGTTTCAAATAATAATTGGGGTTATTAAAAATTGAAAACTCGATCTAACAATTGATTCTAATTCTATTACCGATTATAACTCCATCAGCAGTAGCTGATCCGGTCGTTCCAGCAGTGGTTGATCTGGTCGTTCCAACAGTGGCTGATCCGGTCGATCCAGCAGTGGCTGATCCGGTCGATCCAGCAGTGGCTGATCCGGTCAATCCAGCAGTGGCTGATCCGGTCGTTCCAGCTTCGGGCGATCCAGTCTTTCCAATTACGGATGAAATCGAAAATGCTGCTGTAGTGGTTCATTTGGACCATTCATATGGAACGAATGGGGTACCGACTACTGTAGAAGTTGAGGAGGATCAACTAAGACAAAAAGGAGCAAGAGTGGATGAAAATCTGATGCTCTTAATGCTCCCCAACACCAAAAATCGCGCTGGACGCCCACGAGGAACGAGAAAGCTGGACCACCCAAAGAATGCTCCTAAGCCATTCGATAAGAAAAAGAAATCAGACCAGAAACATAGTAAGATAAAATTTTCACATCAAAACACATTCAAAACATTAATCAACTATGTTAATACAGTTTTCTTGACTTGGTTCATCGGTAGCAAGAAGGCAGAGGAAGTTCTTCTATCAAAGCGGTTAATCGCCGAAGAGATGCGACACCAAATGCCGGAGCAAGTGTCAAGTGCAGTCCAGAATCCTAAGATCGAATTCGACAACTTCAGAAAGTTGTTTGATGAAAATGCATGGATGTCGGAACTACCAATGGGTAACATAAATTTGTCAGATAAAAGATATCTTAAAACTTTTCCAATTCAAATTTACTTTAAATTTAGTTGTAACAAAGAAGCGAATTAACACACATTTGTGTTACTACAACAAGCCTGTGGATGGGGGGGATATTGTGTGATTCTTTCCTCGTTCCATGTCACAGAAAATGTGAAAAATTGACACCTGGAGAGGTGATAAAAAGTAGATACTACACATGTACTTTATCTTTTAAACTTGTAAAATAAATATAAATAATTACAGTTTGAAGACATAAGTTAATCAATTAAAAAATACTTACTCGTAACACCAATGGCAATGACTAAAAGTGAGATTCCAGCATGCTATAGCCTACATGACTTGCTAGACGAAAGATTTATGATGTCAGAATATCTACCAGGGACTAAATTCAAAAATTGAGTTGAACTATTAATCAGTGATGAGTGAATCAATTAAGAAAAACTTACTGAAACTTCAATAGACTACCAATGAGTGAAAGTGACATTCTAGCATGCCCATTGCTATATATCACTTAGACAAAAGTGTCCAATGAGGTCATCTACCAGGGACTAAATTCAAACATTCAAACTTTCTTTTTGAAATTTTAATTTTTGGACTTAAGCGTTTTTAGTGCCTAACCCTGACGCAAGAGTTGCGGAGAAGATTTACCGGGTTTTTCTCATTGCAAGAAAGTTGTGGACGTCTGTGTTAGATCTATGAAATAACCAGAACCTACCCTTCTCAAGGGGTCTTTATTTCTCTTCTTTTACCAAACACACCCTTACTCTATAACCAGGGAATCCGGGCAATCGCGTACACCAAAGCCCTGTCAAGCCAGGCATGGATGCCACAGTCTGGATCTGTTTATAGAGTCTTTAAATGTTGGTTTTTGCTCGTAAAGGTTTGCGCATTAACCAAGTACACGACGGACAGCGGACCTTAGCCTAGTGGTATATCTTCTAAAGGCGGCATGAAATGAGCGTGATGACATGTTTTTCGTTAGTTCCAGGTAGACAGTTCGGGTGACCGCGCACGTGAATAGACAAGCATAGCTTTTAGGGTGTTTTGATTTGTTTCCCATCTTTGGGTGTAGAATCCAGTTGTCCAACATATGCTTCTATTGGAGTTTCCATTTCCACAATTGGCTCCTGAATTGGATCCTTCTATGTTGTGGACGGAACCGGGTTTGTTGATGGACCCGAGTTGACTGGCGGGCTCTTGTCCTTTTTCTTTATTCCTTTTAGCTAGTCGGCTATCAGCAGGGATACGACAATATGACTTGCAGGTAACAGAATAGGGGTTCGATATTCCGATACCTTGGAGAGAGTGTGCCTTTGACTCGGATAAGTCTCTCTCTTTCGTCTCAGGATGGTAGTTGTGATGTATTCTTTTTCTTTGGTTGAATCTCGTGGCAGAGTTGTAGTAATTCACAGGGTTTTGGGTATCTTTCCATTTGGAGCTGTCCATGTATGAGCAGCTCCGCTTCCTCTAACTCTCCTCCGAACAGTCTAGCAATTTTTATTTCCTTTTACTTAACCTTGAGGCTCTCTTCCAGTGTTTAAAGAGCAGTAAAACATCCTACGTTGCACGTTCTCCACAAATGTGAAAACCTCATTTGTGTCGAAGTTGGTCTGCTGCGGCTGCAGCGTCTTATGGAGAAACCAACTTCTTCATGTTAAAAAATAAGTTTTCATAAAAATCATTAAGATTTTCCCCCTTTTCTTCCTAGCAGTGGGTACCCTATTCATTTTTTCATTTCTTAATTATTTTTCTAGCCCTAGTTCTATCTGGTTTATTTTTATTTAGCTATTGTTTGTGAATGGTTTGTTGTTCATCCCCTTGTAGCAGACGAATTTCTGGCAGCAAACGAAATTCTTCGGCTAAAAGAGACGAGCAACTTATAACCAAAAATAAAATAAAAATAAAGTAGATAGAAAAGGGGCTAGAAAAGAAAAAGGAAGTTGTGAATAAGGCGATTGCCAATATGCGTCACGGGGATAAACCTGTAATGGTAGACCATCTCCACCGCGCTTCCCTAACAATAGTGGTAATCGACAATTCTCAAACGCACAGAATAAGCCTACAAACGCTACACCATCATTTCCGAGATCAACTAACGATACCAACAATAGGCCTACACAGCCGTTGATAATTTGCAATTTTTGTGGATATCGCGGTCATATTCAGTCTAATTATCGTAGTTATCAACGTCAACAACTAGAACAAGCTCAGCCCTCTGTGTGTTATTCTTGCCGGGACATCGGCCTAAATCTAATAATTGCCCTAAGTTCAGAAGCACCAATTGGCCTAACTTACCAGGTTTCCCTCAAAACCAGGGAAACCAGTAGGGATCAACTGTAGCTTCTGGTCAGTTGAAGACAAGTCGCAAAATTAACAACCATTACGAATGAATCAACTCCAATAATTCCCTAAAAAAATTTTCAGGTCCCGTTACAAGCATTATTTGATACAGGCGCGTCTAAAAGTATTATTCACGAGAGATTATTTAATAAGTTGTTCCCTAGAGGTCAGATGATCTGAAGTCAGCTTGATTTCGATTTATATGATGTAGGGGAGAAAAAGTTACATACGTTGGGAAAAGTGACTTTGCCCGTTGGATACGAAGAGTCAATTTTACAGCAAGAATTTATTATTACAAATGGTATTTCTGAAGATTGTATCCTTGGATGGGAAGCAATTCAGAAACACGCATTTAGGCTTGAGGGAGAAGCCAAAAGCATTTATTTAGCAAGAGATGAGCAATGTCCAGCAGCTACCTCTAGGGTACCGGAAATGGCAGTTACGACGGTCAAAAAAACGACGCTATCTCGTCAGACGTCGCTTGTAATTGTAGGCCAATTAAAAGGTTCATTTCCGTATGTTTCCCCTAACACAGCATTTATATTTACACCAGTAGAAAATTTTCCGGAAGGAGTTTATATTGAAGAATTTATCGGAAAATTATCGGGAGATGAAACGTATAATATTGTAGTTGAAAACCATTCGTTAAATCAAGTCAAAATCCCAAGAAACACCAAATGAGGCGTAATTGAAATTATTCATCATGTCATAGGAAAAATAGCTTTAGACCAACGAGAAGCTAAGCCTAACGAAATAACTGAGCATATTGTAATTTCATAAGTCGACACTGAATTTCAAGCACCACTCTCTAAATTATTAAATGACTTTCACGACTTGTTTGCTTCAATACCCAAGGACGAGGCCCCATTCGACAACGCCCAAATAGAATAACAAATAACCAAAGGAAATTACTAGAAGACAAAGTACAAGAAATGCTTCAAGCAAATGTAATTCGATATTCGCAGTCCCCATGGGCTTCACCCGTGGTATTAGTAGAGAAAAAGAATGGAGAAATAAGATTTTGCGTCGATTTTAGGAAATTAAATGGTATTACAAAGAAAGATTCTTTTCCCAAGCCAAGAATAGACAAAAGTTTTGATAAATTATATAAAAAAAAAAATCTTCATGACTCTTGATTTAGCTTCCGGCTATTGGCAAATTCATGTTAATGATCCAGATATCGAAAAAACCGCTTTTGTTGTAGAAAATAACCTTTACGAATTTAAAAGAATGGCATTCGGTTTGTGTAATGCACCAGCTACTTTCCAACGACTAATGAAATATGTACTAAAAGACGTCTTAGGAAGTAAAGCATGAGTATATTTGGATGATGTCATCCTTTTTTCAGACACTTTTGAAAATCACTTATATTACATCACATCATATTACACTTATGATATCAGAGAGATTTTTACCCTATTAAAAGAAGCAAATTTAAAATTGAAACTTAACTCTGGAAGACTGAAGATTGTCCATCTATTGAAAACCCATTGGATTTTGAAAATCGATTCCGCAAATCGATTGCTACTCAAACTACCGATATTTCCGAAAATGAAATCGGCCACGACATTGAAGATAACGGTGACGCAGCATCAGCCGATAACACAGATACCAACGTTCCGAGGGAAAACTATTTTCCGACGGAGGAAATTGAGAATGTTACCAACCCAACCCGACTTTCACTGGAAGATTATGTTTCCTTCACTGAAATGTGCGACGACGCCACAGATCAGCCTCATCACCCTCCAATTACCGAGGACAACGCTGCAAGCGCCAAAAATGACTCGGACGAAATCCCATCAACAGAGTCCACGAAAAATGTGTCGACAGAGACATTGGAACAATTTAATGTCACCGGACGCCCGCAGCGCAATCGAAGAAAGCCTCTTCGCTACAGAGACGGGCACCAATAGCGCGAATTGCGAAAAGAAAAAAAATATTTACTTCACGACGTCAATGTCATCAGAAGTTGCTCGACTATATAAAATGAGGAAAAATACCAAGTGTCTTACAGATCCTCTCAGCACCGCTCATCTGTTCGTCTCAGCTAAGACACGTCTTTCAACTGCAATCATGGAGCAGAACCACCAAAACGGACAAGAGGACGCTCAACAACAGCCCCCGACGCAGATCTGGGAAACCGCCGCTTAAGACGACTGGGGCTTGAGTGCTGCTCAACAGTACAGCCTACAGGTACCGGCCAACACACCTGAGGCGCAACCGGTCGACCACAGCTGGGTGCAGGCGCAGCAGCCGGGTGTGCAGTCCACTGCTTAAATGCCACGTTCTCCGGACTCCGACGGCAGAAATTCCTGGGACAGGGAGCGACGCCGTTACGACAGAAGCCTAGAGGTCCAAACCGCTCTCTTATCGAACCGACTGACCGACCAAATCAGCAATGATAACTGGAACGGAGCCATCGTTACATTAAAAAGGATCCTGGACCTCGATCCCGCACGCCGTCATCCCCATCTCTATGGCTGGTCTACATATTGGGACGCTCCGTTCAAGCACTCACGCCGATAATTCGACGACGACGAGTAAGAACTTCACCGATAATAAGGAATCGACGACGACAACGGACTTCCATCATCTTTACTAGCTTTTGAAATTCCACTTTCATAAAAGAAAAAAAGACAAATTGCATTATAAAAAGTAGTAATTTTCATGGAAAAAAAGAATGGGGTTAAAAAATAGATAAACAAATCAATAAACTAAAAATAAAAATATATATATATTGAAGTTGAAGCGGCAATAATGGATTAACGGTTCGAAGAATAAGGCGTATCGTCAGCATACGAAGTGTGCTGTATTACCCGAGGTAATACTTATCCTAAACCGGTTCGCACCGACAATCTGAACTGGCAGCGAACCGTTGAAACATTATGCTGCCTTATTTTAAAAATTGCTCTCGTTTTCCGACTAAGAAAAAATCTGTAATGAAGCAGACAAGTTCTTTTCGGTACAATTGTAATTATTCCAATTTATAGCATAACTACATACAGTTTCGACAAAAGAAATTGTTTTTTTTCTTCTCCATGGTAGCTCCCATACGTTTCATTTCTTCTATATTCTTCTTTCCGAGTATCTTCCTTTTCTCCTTCTTTCTCTATCCGATTCGTTAAAAAAGAATACGACACTCGTTGGGAAGACAAAGTTTCTCGCCGACGAAACACGACGCTCACCAATGCCATCGCCAAATTCCACCAACCCTGCAGGAGTATTTTGCTTACGTCAAGAAATAGTATAAGCGAAATTCAGCCGCTTACCGAATCCGCTATTGAAAACACAACACGTTGCTCGTCAACTTAACAACCAGCGTTCAAACAGAACACACGCTCTCCTTCAACACTAAAAAAAAAAAAAAAAAAGAAGAAGGAAAAATTGGCAGACCAATCCAACGCAAACCGGGTAGTCACAATCGTCCGGAATCTAAGTGGACAGCCAATCCTCTTAATCACCGTCCCCGGCGCAAAGACCAGAATGCCGGCGCCACCACCTGCCGCACCAACAACGTTCGAACTCCAACTCCACCCAGACGTCAGTCGCGATCCGCCATCTCCTAACCGTAATCCCCGGGAGTTTCTCCATTGGTGGCATAGGAGGATACACCAGCTGATCCGCAGACTGCAATCGGAGGAACAACCACAAGGACGGAACGACGGGTCGAGTCAACCCGCAAATGAACGGCCGCACCAGTGAAGTCTCCATCAGGATTTCAACCAGTGTGTACCCATTGTAGTTCCTATAATAGTCGTGTAGAAAAAAATAAATGTGTGTTTCATTTCACTTGGTCTTGAACAAACCAAAAACATATGAAGAGAGAGAGAAGTAAATCTCTCCAATATTAATAATAAATCGGTAAAAGTCTATTTTACCCGACCAAAGTATACTTAATATTTTTACTTAACTAACTTAACTTAACTTAATCTTATTTAACTTAACTTATAACTATACTACTGAAGAAACTAAACGGGACGGAGCCCGAGCAAAGCGAGGAAAATAGGGGATTTGGGTGGGTAAAGTAAAGTATAGTAAAATAAAGTAATAATTCAGTAAAGTAAAGTATAGTAAAATAAAGTAATAATTCAGTAAAGTAAAGTGAATGAAAATATGAGTGAGTGAGTAAAGTGAGGAAAATAGGGGATTTGGGTGGGTAAAGTAAAGTATAGTATAAAAAAGTAATAATTTAGTAAAGTAAAGTGAATGAAAATAAATAAATAATACATAATAACTTTATTTAACTAAACTATATTAACTTAAACTTAATAAACTTAACTTTTAATTTTACTAAAAAAGATACTTAAAGGGGACGAAGCCCGAATAAATCGAGAAAAATAAGGGATTTCAATTGGTAAAGTAAATTATATCATAGTATAGTAATATACTATATTAATAAAGTACAGTGAATGAAAGTATATATAGTTTACTTTATAATTTTAATTTACTAACTTAACTTAACTAAAACTAAAAATACTAAATTTAAAATTAAACTACTAAAGAAACTAAGCGAACGAAGAAGACATGAAATTTGTTTAGGTATATTAAGTACCATTAAAATAAAATATTTACCAATATTAGTTATCCGTATTAAAAAATGACACCTACACACCATAAAGTCTAACAAACAAATGACAGGGCATTATATTAATTTTGTTTTTTCCCACCCCGATAGGAGAGCCTCTTGCGGGTGTGTAGTTTTCCTCCATAACTGTAACTCGCTAGATGGCAGTACCACGGAGTAGAAAATCTTTCTTTTATATATTTCTATTTTTTTTTAATTATTTACAAAAATGACAATGCCGATTTCAATTACTTCTGCTAATTATGTTTCAGTCATATAAGAAAAGTAAAGTCATAATACATTCAAAAATTAAGAATGACATCGGTCCAAAAAAAACAATTAATGAATGAATTAAAAGCTACACTTGTAGATAAAGTAATTAAGTTAGAAAATGAATTAAATGAATCAAACGAATGCAAGGAAGATTATAAGGTAATTTATTACTATAGTTCATTACATATCACATCTCATAGTACATTACAGTACAGTATAGTAAAGTACAGTACAGTATAGTATAGTAAAGTACAGTATGTTACAGTATAGTACAGTAAAAAATAACATTACAGTAAAATCATATTTAACACACGAAATTAACAAATAGTTACCTACTTAAAACAACAACAACATACCTAAATCCAGATCATTTTCCACATACTTCTGAGAAATTTCACTCCACCAATAATACGTTAGTGTTAAGATCTCATGAATCGTTAGATGAGATTTGTGAAACCAAGAATATCTTCTAATAGTAAATTTTTTAGAACACAACTTTGTTTTGTTAGTACTACCATTAACTCCAATTCTATTATTACATTTCAGTTGGCAACCATCAATGACAGTAGTAGAAGGAATCTATTAATAAATGTAAATAATACAACTAATATATTAGTACATAGCTTATTGTAAATAATTACCAATGTTAGTTGCCCAGAACACTGAAGACAATACGATGACACACTGGTATCAATAAATCCAATTTCCACTAAGTATCTGTACAAATCCATTGGAGTAAGCACAGAACAAATCATTGTTATGGTAAAAGATGTCCAACACAGTTCATCAAATGGTATTTGTGATTTTGCAATACATTTCCTTTTTTTGCATTTAAAATAAAACTTTTCAAGCATTTCACTATTACTCTTAATAATATCACTTGAGGAACTCATGAAAATAGATACATTAGTAGCCATACCTCAATCAATACTAATATTAAGTAACAACACACCCCTAAATATTAATTAATTAAGTACAGTAAAAAAAATCCTGACTTAATTATCAAAGACCTACAATACTTAACTAAACAATACTTTTTAAAATGTCGTAATACAAATAAAGTAAATACTACAATCACTTTATCATCTTAATAACCAATTGAATATACTGAAACCTAAACTTACAATAACAAATTTACCTCCGACAACTGGATTTGAACCCACAACCTTTTAATTTACAATCCAGTGCTATACCGCTGAGCTAGCAGAATAATGACTTCATAAAAATGTTTGGCAATATCTATATACGAATTTAATATATATTACCAATTAATGACGGCAAAATTGCATTCCAACAGTTGGCAACATTGGAATTTAAGCCGAACATTTATTCAGTTTACAAGTAAATACAGATCAGTTCAGTATACTTGCTTCTCTGAATTAAGTAAAAGTAAAGTTGGAATTTAAGCAAACCATTTATTCAGTTTAAAAGTAAATACATATCAGTTCAGTATACTTTTAAGTAAAAGTAAAGTAACAATAAAGTATACTTTGGTCGGGTAAAATAGACTTTATCCAATAAATCACATAAAAGAAAAATATGTACCAAAAGAAGCAGAAAAACTCTGAGAACAACAATCTCTTGAAAAAAAAAAAAAAAAAAAAAAAAAAAAAACACAAAAGTACATGAGTTCTCTCTCAAGCGAAAAAAAAAATTAATTGCTATCGCTTTCCATACTTAGGTCGGGTTATATGTTGAGATACCATAAAACAATGTTTCGTGTCCAACAAGTATAAAATAGTTCATTATTTCTTCTTGCCTTTGTATCCTTTTAAAATATTTGTATTTCATTTGTTCCCTCTCTTAAGCCATAAATAGCATAACTTCCCATATTTCTGTCTTTTACAATAGAAGTAACAGACATTTATCGAAAACAAATTGGAAAATAGTAGATTTTATTACAAGTCCATCTGTTATAATTAATCAGTAGCAATACAACATTGGAAATAGTAAAAAGTAAAGTCTTGAAAAAAAAATAGGTAAATTTTTTATAGTAATGTACTCCATTTGAATTTAACAACTCTCTTTCCAACGACATAAATTTGTTCCAAAAATATTGTATCCCTCTACTATAAAAAACAGTTATATTACGGCACCCCCTATTTTTGTATTATTTTGCCGTGGCGTAGCCGATGAAAAGCCAACGGGAAATCGTTGACCTTTCAAAAGCCATCAGAATTATATTTTTATTTTTTTCTCTCTTTTACTTTTATTTTTTCCTTCCATTACTAGGGGCCCTCACTCCGTTCAGGAAGTTCCCGATAGGGTACGGCCTGGTCGCCAATTTGCCATAATATCTCGAAAAACGTTTGCTCTTCCGGCAAAACCGACTCCGTATACATGTCCTATGAGCCGTGCGCTGATCATCAACGCCTTCATCCCGCCTTCCCACTTTTGTCAAAATCGGCCAAAAATGACATCTCATGAATTTCTCCAAAAATCAGACGGCATAATCGAAATTGAACGCTGATTTCTATTTAGTCATTGGTTTTCTCTTTAGACTAGCCGTTAAAAAAATTAACGAAAACAGTTCTGTTAGCGCACCAACTTCATTTATGGTTTTTAACATGTAAATGAAAAACTATTAGACCAATAAAAAAATAAACCTGATTTCCGTGATTTTCATTCAATTCTGAATCTAAATCATGTATTTTAAGCCAAATTTGAAATTTGGCCAAAAATGAAAAAGTGGGAAGGGTATTGCCTTTTCACTTTTGTCAAAATCGGCCAAAAATGACATCTCTTGAAATTATCCAAAAATCAGACGGTATAATCGAAATTGAACGCTGATTTCGATTTAGTCATTGGTTTTCTCTTTAGACTAGCCGTTTAAAAAATTAACGAAAACAGTTCTGTTAGCGCACCAACTTCATTTATGGTTTTTAACATGTAAATGAAAAACTATAAGACTAATAAAAAAATAAACCTGATTTCCGTGATTTTCATTCAATTCTGAATCTAAATCATGTATTTTAAGCCAAATTTGAAATTTGGCCAAAAATGAAAAAGTGGGAAGGGTATAGCCTTTCCACTTTTGTCAAAATCGGTCAAAAATGACATCTCTTGAAATTCTCCAGAAATCAGACGGTATAATCGAAATTGAACGCTGATTTCGATTTAGTCATTGTTTTTCTCTTTAGACTAGCCGTTTAAAAAATTAACGAAACTGTTAGCGCACCAACTTCATTTATGGTTTTTAACATGTAAATGAAAAACTATTAGACCAATAGAAAAATAAACCTGATTTCCGTGATTTTCATTCAATTCTGAATCTAAATCATGTATTTTAAGCCAAATTTGAAATTTGGCCAAAAATGAAAAAGTGGGAAGGGTATTGCCTTTTCACTTTTGTCAAAATCGGCCAAAAATGACATCTCTTGAAATTCTCCAGAAATCAGACGGTATAATCGAAATTGAACGCTGATTTCGATTTAGTCATTGGTTTTCTCTTTAGACTAGCCGTTTAAAAAATTAACGAAAACAGTTCTGTTAGCGCACCAACTTCATTTATGGTTTTTAACATGTAAATGAAAAACTATAAGACCAATAGAAAAATAAACCTGATTTCCGTGATTTTCATTCAATTCTGAATCTAAATCATGTATTTTAAGCCAAATTTGAAATGTGGTCAAAAATGAAAAAGTGGGAAGGGTATAGCCTTTCCACTTTTGTCAAAATCGGCCAAAAATGACATCTCTTGAAATTCTCCAGAAATCAGACGGTATAATCGAAATTGAACGCTGATTTCGATTTAGTCATTGGTTTTCTCTTTAGACTAGCCGTTTAAAAAATTAACGAAAACAGTTCTGTTAGCGCACCAACTTCATTTATGGTTTTTAACATGTAAATGAAAAACTATAAGACCAATAGAAAAATAAACCTGATTTCCGTGATTTTCATTCAATTCTGAATCTAAATCATGTATTTTAAGCCAAATTTGAAATGTGGTCAAAAATGAAAAAGTGGGAAGGGTATAGCCTTTCCACTTTTGTCAAAATCGGCCAAAAATGACATCTCTTGAAATTCTCCAGAAATCAGACGGTATAATCGAAATTGAACGCTGATTTCGATTTAGTCATTGGTTTTCTCTTTAGACTAGCCGTTAAAAAAATTAACGAAACTGTTAGCGCACCAACTTCATTTATGGTTTTTAACATGTAAATGAAAAACTATAGGACCAATAGAAAAATAAACCTGATTTCCGTTATTTTCATTCAATTCTGAATCTAAATCATGTATTTTAAGCCAAATTTGAAATTTAATCAAAAATGAAAAAGTGGGAAGGGTATAGCCTTTCCACTTTTGTCAAAAATGGTCAAAAATGACATCTCTTGAAATTCTCCAGAAATCAGACGGTATAATCGAAATTGAACGCTGATTTCGATTTAGTCATTGGTTTTCTCTTTAGACTAGCCGTTTAAAAAATTAACGAAACTGTTAGCGCACCAACTTCATTTATGGTTTTTAACATGTAAATGAAAAACTATAAGACCAATAGAAAAATAAACCTGATTTCCGTGATTTTCATTCAATTCTGAATCTAAATCATGTATTTTAAGCCAAATTTGAAATTTGGTCAAAAATGAAAAAGTGGGAAGGGTATAGCCTTTCCACTTTTGTCAAAATCGGCCAAAAATGACATCTCTTGAAATTCTCCAGAAATCAGACGGTATAATCGAAATTGAACGCTGATTTCGATTTAGTCATTGGTTTTCTCTTTAGACTAGCCGTTTAAAAAATTAACGAAACTGTTAGCGCACCAACTTCATTTATGGTTTTTAACATGTAAATGAAAAACTATAAGACCAATAGAAAAATAAACCTGATTTCCGTGATTTTCATTCAATTCTGAATCTAAATCATGTATTTTAAGCCAAATTTGAAATTTGGTCAAAAATGAAAAAGTGGGAAGGGTATAGCCTTTCCACTTTTGTCAAAATCGGCCAAAAATGACATCTCTTGAAATTCTCCAGAAATCAGACGGTATAATCGAAATTGAACGCTGATTTCGATTTAGTCATTGGTTTTCTCTTTAGACTAGCCGTTTAAAAAATTAACGAAACTGTTAGCGCACCAACTTCATTTATGGTTTTTAACATCTAAATGAAAAACTATAAGACCAATAGAAAAATAAACCTGATTTCCGTGATTTTCATTCAATTCTGAATCTAAATCATGCATTTTAAGCACAATTTGAAATTTAATCAAAAATGAAAAAGTGGGAAGGGTATAGCCTTTCCACTTTAGTCAAAAATGGCCAAAAATGACATCTCTTGAAATTCTCCAGAAATCAGACGGTATAATCGAAATTGAACGCTGATTTCGATTTAGTCATTGGTTTTCTCTTTAGACTAGCCGTTTAAAAAATTAACGAAACTGTTAGCGCACCAACTTCATTTATGGTTTTTAACATCTAAATGAAAAACTATAAGACCAATAGAAAAATAAACCTGATTTCCGTGATTTTCATTCAATTCTGAATCTAAATCATGCATTTTAAGCACAATTTGAAATTTAATCAAAAATGAAAAAGTGGGAAGGGTATAGCCTTTCCACTTTTGTCAAAATCGGCCAAAAATGACATCTCTTGAAATTCTCCAGAAATCAGACGGTATAATCGAAATTGAACGCTGATTTCGATTTAGTCATTGGTTTTCTCTTTAGACTAGCCGTTTAAAAAATTAACGAAAACAGTTCTGTTAGCGCACCAACTTCATTTATGGTTTTTAACATGTAAATGAAAAACTATAAGACCAATAGAAAAATAAACCTGATTTCCGTGATTTTCATTCAATTCTGAATCTAAATCATGTATTTTAAGCCAAATTTGAAATTTTGTCAAAAATGAAAAAGTGGGAAGGGTATAGCCTTTCCACTTTTGTCAAAATCGGCCAAAAATGACATCTCTTGAAATTCTCCAGAAATCAGACGGTATAATCGAAATTGAACGCTGATTTCGATTTAGTCATTGGTTTTCTCTTTTGACTAGCCGTTTAAAAAATTAACGAAACTGTTAGCGCACCAACTTCATTTATGGTTTTTAACATGTAAATGAAAAACTATAAGACCAATAGAAAAATAAACCTGATTTCCGTGATTTTCATTCAATTCTGAATCTAAATCATGTATTTTAAGCCAAATTTGAAATTTGGTCAAAAATGAAAAAGTGGGAAGGGTATAGCCTTTCCACTTTTGTCAAAATCGGCCAAAAATGACATCTCTTGAAATTCTCCAGAAATCAGACGGTATAATCGAAATTGAACGCTGATTTCGATTTAGTCATTGGTTTTCTCTTTAGACTAGCCGTTTAAAAAATTAACGAAAACAGTTCTGTTAGCGCACCAACTTCATTTATGGTTTTTAACATGTAAATGAAAAACTATAAGACCAATAGAAAAATAAACCTGATTTCCGTGATTTTCATTCAATTCTGAATCTAAATCATGTATTTTAAGCCAAATTTGAAATGTGGTCAAAAATGAAAAAGTGGGAAGGGTATAGCCTTTCCACTTTTGTCAAAATCGGCCAAAAATGACATCTCTTGAAATTCTCCAGAAATCAGACGGTATAATCGAAATTGAACGCTGATTTCGATTTAGTCATTGGTTTTCTCTTTAGACTAGCCGTTAAAAAAATTAACGAAACTGTTAGCGCACCAACTTCATTTATGGTTTTTAACATGTAAATGAAAAACTATAGGACCAATAGAAAAATAAACCTGATTTCCGTTATTTTCATTCAATTCTGAATCTAAATCATGTATTTTAAGCCAAATTTGAAATTTAATCAAAAATGAAAAAGTGGGAAGGGTATAGCCTTTCCACTTTTGTCAAAAATGGTCAAAAATGACATCTCTTGAAATTCTCCAGAAATCAGACGGTATAATCGAAATTGAACGCTGATTTCGATTTAGTCATTGGTTTTCTCTTTAGACTAGCCGTTTAAAAAATTAACGAAACTGTTAGCGCACCAACTTCATTTATGGTTTTTAACATGTAAATGAAAAACTATAAGACCAATAGAAAAATAAACCTGATTTCCGTGATTTTCATTCAATTCTGAATCTAAATCATGTATTTTAAGCCAAATTTGAAATTTGGTCAAAAATGAAAAAGTGGGAAGGGTATAGCCTTTCCACTTTTGTCAAAATCGGCCAAAAATGACATCTCTTGAAATTCTCCAGAAATCAGACGGTATAATCGAAATTGAACGCTGATTTCGATTTAGTCATTGGTTTTCTCTTTAGACTAGCCGTTTAAAAAATTAACGAAAACAGTTCTGTTAGCGCACCAACTTCATTTATGGTTTTTAACATGTAAATGAAAAACTATAAGACCAATAGAAAAATAAACCTGATTTCCGTGATTTTCATTCAATTCTGAATCTAAATCATGTATTTTAAGCCAAATTTGAAATTTTGTCAAAAATGAAAAAGTGGGAAGGGTATAGCCTTTCCACTTTTGTCAAAATCGGCCAAAAATGACATCTCTTGAAATTCTCCAGAAATCAGACGGTATAATCGAAATTGAACGCTGATTTCGATTTAGTGATTGGTTTTCTCTTTAGACTAGCCGTTAAAAAAATTAACGAAAACAGTTCTGTTAGCGCACCAACTTCATTTATGGTTTTTAACATGTAAATGAAAAACTATAAGACCAAGAGAAAAATTAACCTGATTTCCGTGATTTTCATTCAATTCTGAATCTAAATCATGTATTTCAAGCCAAATTTGAAATTTGGTCAAAAATGAAAAAGTGGGAAGGGTATAGCCTTTCCACTTTTGTCAAAATCGGCCAAAAATGACATCTCTTGAAATTCTCCAGAAATCAGACAGTATAATCGAAATTGAACGCTGATTTCGATTTAGTCATTGGTTTTCTCTTTAGACTAGCCGTTTAAAAAATTAACGAAAACAGTTCTGTTAGCGCACTAACTTCATTTATGGTTTTAAACATGTAAATGAAAAACTATAAGACCAATATTTAGAAAATTTCAGGAAATATGGGCTGTATATAAAATCTAATAACTTTAAAACTAATTCCCCCTTCCAAAAATCTTTTACTGGGTTTGTAGAAGAGAATAGAGTTGGCTAACGTCCGAAGTTGCCAGTTCGAGGAAATTGTGAAAAAAAAATTGGACACGAACTAGTAACAGTTCTTGCATGGCGGCCTTCGGAGTTTCGCCCATTGTAGTTTTAGTTTTAATTTTTTCCATTGAAATTATCTTCCGTTCCATTCATAATTGGATCACGAAATTCTTTCGTTATCAGGTAATCTTGTAATTTTTATTTGACCTCGATATAGACTGTACTTTATTTATTATTAATTTTTTTGTAGACGTGTTTACTTTCTGTAGCAGACAAAAACTGGCGGGCTCCCTTATCAGCCCGCCAGTTTCCTCTACAACATCCATTTTTGTCTGCTACAGAAAGTAAACACGTCTACAAAAAAATTAATAATAAATAAAGTACAGTCTATATCGAGGTCAAATAAAAATTACAAGATTACCTGATAACGAAGGAATTTCGTGATCCAATTATGAATGGAAAGAAAGATAATTTCAATGGAAAAAATTAAAACTAAAACTACAACGGGCGAAACTCCGTAAGCCGCCATGCAAAAACTGTTACTAGTTTGTGTCCAATTTTTTTTTCACAATTAATCGAACTGGCAACTTCGGACGTTAGCCAACTCTATTAGCTCTTTAATATAAGACAAAAACGGAAGAGGAGGGGATTAAAGATAACTAACGGCAGTGATTTTCGCTAAAGCCGTTTCCCCGTAAGCTCTGTGTTAAACACGGAAGCGGTTTTTGGGTAGTAAAAAGGGAGACGGAACTCATTTTTCGTGTGGTTTTTCATCATTTTACAAGTTAGGGAAATAAAATTTGGCATGCATGACTCCATTTCCATCCATTCAAAGTCGTGCCACGAGATCTCACGAGACTGTCGAAACAGAAAATCTGTTTTGTACCTGTCGCAGAAAAGGGTGAGAGAAAAAATGCTTGGAGTTCATCGGATGTGATAAAAAGGGTTACAACAAATGGTACCACAAAATGTGCGTTAATGATTGTCCTGTAAATGTGGCTGACGAATGGTTTTGCATGACCTGTAAAAAATAAAAAAATTTAATCCTGAATATTAAATATTAAAAGTAATATTTTTTTTAGTTGCCTAATGTTAATGTTAACGAAAAGAAAACATATTGCTCGTTCTAGAGCAATAAGGAAAGTCGCGACTCGAAGCAGACTAAAAAAAAATAGGGAAAAAAAAATAATAAATCAAAAATTGATATAGTTTGGCAACGCTGTGTGAGGTGCAATAAGTGTGACCCTAATACATATGTAGTGAGACCATGTTGACAACCTCACACGGCCTGTGGAAAAACCAGTCCGTTGCCAGGCGACGCACAAAGCCCCGCCTTGAAAACAACTTCGCGGCCTGATTTTTCCCTATCTTCATGACCGACGCGCCATCTCTCTGAAAAAAAATCTCCCAAAACTTCGAGTCGCTCTTAGATTGCTCCGCGTTCCTTTAGCGTTGAGCCGATAATTGACATGACCCCTTTGTTAATCTCCGCGTTATCTCCTCTACAACATGACGTCAAGTTTTGCGACACAGCATATAAAATAAGAAAACGTATAAAAGATAAGTACGAGACCCTGAAATCCACTCGAATGGGCCGACTAAACTGCTCCGCACTCCTTTTTCTATTCAGCCGATAAAAACGGGGACTCGACCGGGAGCTGCTGCGTTATTTCATCTACAAAAGGAGACCAATCTCAGCGGCACAGCATCTAAAATAAGAAAACGAACGAAAGATTAGTGTCAACACCCTGAAATCGCCGCGCCATCAGCGCCATCTCTAGGGTTAAGTCTCAGAAAAAGTGTCGGTCGATCCACCGGTCGTTGTAGAAGGGTAGGGGTGCCTGTATCAGGGGGTTGGGAAATGCGAGTTTTGATAGAATCCCTATCGGGAAATTTCTTTTTCATATTTGATTATCTTAGCCTAGTAAACCCACATGATGACTTAGAATAGTTGGTTAGGATACGAATTTTGTCTGAAATCACAAATTTTGGCCCTACTGCTGTTGAAATGGCTTACAGGGCTAACAAGTTGTTGGAAGGCTTTGAAAAAGCCAATAGTGAAAACCTTCCTGAAGTAAATATTATTTATTAAATAAATTTATCATTTCGAAACTTGAACATTTAATTTTAAAAAATATAAATAGCTAAGGTAAACACATATAGGAAGGAGAGCCTACCAAATTTGTGATTTCAGACGAAATTCGTCTGCACTTTGATCACAAATGAAGGACCGCCCACCAAACATGTTGGAAGGTCCGTTTTGATAGGGAGGGGCTTATCTCAACTTTAAATAATAATTTAAATTACTTAGAAGCTACAAAAAAAAAAATTACCACGCGACTCAGCATGAAAAACTGTGTATACGAAATTACCAGCTTTCGGACAAACTGCTGTTGTGATTAAGGGTAACTCCATGAATGTCGCATTTGAGACCTTAATTACGTCATGCAGACCACAGCCAAAATTCAACAATTATACCATTAATCTCGATGGCTGGGAATTAGTTAAATATTCCCCATGCTATTGGACCAACGGATTCGTTAACTTCAACGATAAGCCTTACGCTTTTCGCAACTACACATGGAAAAAGAGTTGACGCTAACATGTTATTGCCGGAACAAACGCTGGCACATTTCTTCCGTTACGACGACGTAAAATTCTTCGATTATGAGCATCGTACTAACTCTGCTTACAACGACAACTTACTTAACCACATGAATGTCATGGTTGATATAGTAGCCGCCGTGAATGAACATCCACCGACCGAATTTTCGTTAAATCACCAGGCCAGTGCTTTTCTCCTCTTGAAAATTCGGAAGGAGCTTGGAACTTGATCTGTTTCGCCATAGCGACAGTCGGGCATAGGAAATGTGTTAAACTTAATGGATTCGACCTCCAAGCTGGCTGACGGCCTCGCGTTGTCCGGGGGTCTCGACCTAACGGTCTTCCACTCGATACTCGTTGCTTCCCAGTTCTACCACTTTTTCTGACCATAATCTTTTTTCTCATTTTATCCTTTTTCGGTCTTGATGGGGTCACCATACTAGAATAGTCGTTTACGCACTGATCTATCGAGTAATTTTAATCTTTTATTTTGACAACCAAAAAACGAATAACGTTTACATCGCTTTCATCTGGTTCAGTGATTTCTTCCCATCTATCCCATTCTGACGGATCGAAGCTCAGGAGTAGTAGTAGGGGAGACCGATCATATATTGGACACTGTCCCATGTTAGACAGTGTCCTAAAAAATAGATGAAATCGTGATAAAAATTTCTTTCTTATTAAATTGTGATTCTTGTCGTTTGAGACATTTATCGACTTGTTTGAATCATGTTAACATTTTACGGGAATATACCATCGAACGAAGTCTGCAGCTTCGTTCGATGGTATATTCCCGTAAAGTTCTTTTTAAACCCAAGGATAAGGAAGTTTTAATACAGTTGTTCCTTTTTTTCACTATTGAACGACCCGTTCGCTCCTCCGTCATCGCACGACTTTGGCTTTAAAAGAGTCTGGGTGATAGGGTGAACGACTATTACTGCCAGTGACTTTGTAAAAAATTTTTCTTTTTCAATTGTTTTAAAGAAATTTAATGTTATTAATCCTCATCCTAGGTATGCGAAATACCGAGATGTTTATGCCCAGCACCTTGCCAGACTCCTACGGTGGCTGGAGTCAGAAGAGGATATTTTTTATCCTACTCCGAATTCAGTCGTCTTCCTGCTTAAACAATTGCAGGAGTTCGAGTACGGCTATTCTATCGTGATGATGATAGAAATGATGATGGTGGTAATCCTTTAAGCTTACGGTCCGGTGGCTAGGGTTTTATCCGTCGAGTTTAGTTGTTTGTGTGGTGCAATTTGTTGTTTGCAGTATTATTAGTGAGATTGTCATACATTTTGGTTTAAATTTTTTTAATTTGTTGCCTTTTTTTATTACTAGCTTTTAGGTCAGTTTGAATATTCCTCGCTGTCAGAACTCCTTCTGTTTCTGTTTCGTTTGTAGTAATCGTATAATCAGATGTTAACTTTCCTCAGATGTCCGTTTCTCCTGTAGCGGCTCCTTATTGTATGAGAATACTCATTACGCCTTGTCGAAATATAGTCACTACATGTAACGCTGTGTAGTTTTCTGGTGGTGATGGTTGATTAATGTCGATGTAATTTTTTGGTTTATATGCACTCGTGGTAAGACTTTCGTTTCCATATTTCACTGCATAGTGAAGGAGGGAGCTATTGTCACTCGCTAGTTTTGCCATATTTGATTTTAGCCACAAGTAATCGGTGACATCCTTGTTTCCATGGGCGATTACTACCTTTAATGGTGTTTTTCCTAAACTGTTGTAGGCTGAAAGTTTGCATGAGTACTGGTATCTCAAAATTTGCAAGAAGAGTTTGTTATTTTCAGCTGCTGCTTTGTGTGCGATAGTTTCTCCATTTCTCTCTATATCTGGGCACATCTCGTAGGTTAAAAATAGATCCGTGATGTCTGAATTCTCCACTTTGACACCACTTCCATCTAAGAGTTTGTATTTATAGTTCAGAAATTCAGCTTTTTTGCGGAAGTTCCATGCGGTGATCCCCATCTTTTCGATTATACATTTTCCTATTTCCTCTTTGGGTGCGTCAAACATCTCTAGGAATATTTCTTTATTTTGGAACCGTGTAACGGCTTGAACTCTTATCCCTATGGCGTTTGCATTGGCTACGGAAAACGTAAAATGTGTTTTCATCGCAGAGTGGCTACATTTTGGTTTTGTTGTGACAGGACTATGTCTGAAAATGGGTGTAGTCCGGGGAGCCCAGGAGGTTTTCGTTTTGAACTATTCCTACTACAATTTAAGGACATTTTACGACGAGTACAAAAAACCAGCTCTTGTCCGTCGCAAATGGTGCAATCACGTCGGCCGACGCTCCCGAAGTCGGCTTGAAATGCAACGAAAATCTGAATCGTTCCTACTGCCTAATATTTTATTTTTATTTTGTGAGGATTGATATGAGGAGTAAGAATGTCAAAGACCAGAGCATTTTTTCTGATGCAAAATACAAACCAGAACAGTGCGTGTAACACCTTTTATTGCATGAAATCCGAAATCGTATCTACTAAAAACACTACTGCACTATTAGAACTCTTTAGTTTGAGCCAAATAGCAACCAGAATTGGGTGTGAACAAGAATCTTGACACCTAACCACAGTTCAGGTTTATAGTTTTGGTTTTTATTCTTAACTGCTATCGCCAGATCTTTTCCCATGTATACGAATTTGAATGCATCCATTGTGTTTGTTTAAGACTTGTTCGTCCGATTGCTTTCTTAACACCAATGGTATGATGGGGTTACCTGGAGTTTAATTTGGATTAGCTGCTTTATTCTACTTTTATTCACCTATTTGTTTTAATTTGTTATCTAGGTTATTTGTTTTTGTTTTGTATAGTCTCCACTTCTCACGAACATTTTGATAGATTGCACGTTGTTTTTTTTTCTGTGCAAGTGCGTTGTTGTTCCGATTTCCAATTTCCTTCCACCGTAGGGTAGATGCTACGTTGTTTTAGGGCACTTGATTGGACTTGTCGCATTTGTTGATGTCTTTCCGCAGTTAGGGGTGCAGGTGCAGACATTCTTTTGATTAGCTGTTCTAAAACTTCTTCAGGACTATAGACAGTGTCCGTGATCATGGATGTTAATTCGTGGAATTCTTCTACGTTATTTGAGTTTCTTCTTGTTTTTTTTTTCTCGCGGCTTTTTGTGTAATTCTTGGGAAAGCGTTACACACGATGAAGATTCGGAGGCATACGAGAAAAAGGATAAATCCAATAACAAATAGACCCATGATTGTAGTTTATCGAACCATAGTCCGTATTTGGTTGTGAGGTTTTTCTGATATAACTATGTCAGATACTGAATTTGAATCGGATTTCTGCATCTGGCCTACCAGGTAGTTTTAGATGCTTAACTGCTCCATTTCCATGGTTTCGTGCACTGAATGTCTTTTCAATGTGTAGTCGAAGTGATTTAGGCACAATTCTTCGAATTCCGTAATAATGTCCAGATTTGGCATGTGGATATTTGCTTTTTATTTTACCCAGTCTTCATCGTCATTTCAAATTTGATTTTGTCGTTAAATTCTTCAATACTTTCGGGCAAGCCATTTTCATGGTTTTTGTCATTTATGGATTCGTCAGGCATCAAGTCCTATTTTTGTGTTAAGGCTGCCACCTTATGCAGTTCTTGTTTAATATTGTAGATCGTGTTTTTCGGAGTAATTGGCAATTTTTATCGCTTTACCCTTTTTGTAATTTTGGAGTGACGTTGTTGATCTTCAATGGTGGGGGCTTTTTTTGTGTTGTCATTATCTCTGGTGTCGTTTCTGTTGTTGCTTTATTTATCGATTTCATTGTGGAAGTTACGTGATCTTTCAGCGTCGTGATATGTTGTGTTGTGGATGATTAACTCATTGTGTTTTTTGTTGCCGTCGTGGTTAGTTTTGTTGTTATTGATGCGGGCGTTGTTGTTGTGGTGGCTCTAGTTGTTGTTGATATAGTCGTTTTAGTTATGATTGTATGTATTGTAGGTTTTGTGGTTGCTCTAGTTGTTGTCGTAGGTCTATTTCTAGTTGTGGTTTTTACGGTTGTTTTTCTTGTTGTCGTCGAAGTCGCTTTTGTCTGTGGCTGATTATGCTTTTGCAGTTGGCTTTGTCGTCGTTGTTGTGCTTGCAGTTAGAGTAGTGGATTTTTGCGTGGTGGGCGTAGTTACTCCATTATTAGATTTTTTTCTCTTTTGATTATTAACGGCAACGATGGAAGTGTTTTCCCGTCTAGTGCTTGCAGTCTGCAACGCTGTGATGGCTGCTGCAGATAGTGTTCGTACTTGGTGTGGGTTTCTGTATTCTAAACTGAAATGTTGTGTTTTACTTGAGCCATGGCAATGCCCCAGACCAAGAAGTCATACTCTCAGTGTGAGATATTTTCTTTCAGACGTCGGTGAATGTAGGCAAGTTCTGTCTGTTGGCATGAGCTGTCCTGTGTGTTCGAAAGTGTCCCAGATAGAGCTAGTGTTGGCTCACTCTTGAAGAACTAGCATTGTTGTGTTGAATTTAATGCAAGCGTTAGTGTTGAATGGTCTAATGGTGAAATCTTACGTGTATTCGAGGGTTTCTCCTCATTTTACTGCTTTGCTGCAATTTCCTTTTAAGTTTGTGATTGCACTAAAGGGTCATTATTTTTATCAGTGTTTTCAATTCTTCTTGACATCTTGTTTAATCGATGTCGCAGTCTTACACAGTTAGTTCTTCATTTAATTAATCCGTGGTGTGTTACACATTTTTCGTATGTCCCAGGTAATATTCCCCCGGCCGTGATTTGTTTTAAGAATAGCTTCAAATAAAGGTGAGTTTATTTTAGTTGTAACTACTTCGGTTGTTCTAGGGGAATTTCTTGTATTTCTGGAACAACATATGCTCACCGACTTAAGACATACCTTTGTCTTCATTTTTTCAAAGTAACAGACAAAGCATTGTCTTAAGATTCGGCTTTTTTAAATACGATATTATTCCTTCCGCTAGTGATTGGTAGCTGTATTTAAAGTTGACTTATTCATATTTTTGTCATTATATGTTAAGTTTAATTTTTTTTTGCCGGCCTTACCAAGAAGGCTGATTCTTTCTTTTGTTTAGACAAAGCATTGTCTTAAGATTTGTCTGTTTTAAATACGATATTATTCCTCGCGCTAGTGATTGGTAGCTGTATTTCAAGTTTAATTTGTCATGTTTTTGTCATTATATGTTAAATCTAAGGTTTTTCGGCCTTACCAAGAGGGCTTATTCTCTCTTTTTTTTTAAGACAAAGCATTGTCTTAAGATTAGCCTATTTTTAAAACGATATTATACCTTGGGGGCCGTTCACATATGACGTCACGAGCCGAGGGGGGAGGGGGTGCACCTTGTATGACGAATTGTGACGAGGGGGGGTAAGGGGAGTATTCACAGTGGGACGTCACAAGGCACTACACAAGCGCCACCAAATGGGATATGTTGGCAACTTCCTAAATTTCTTTTAGTTTTTCTGGATCGTTAGAGCAAAGTGATTGTCAGCACCTTGTTTGCTTGACCAATTAAGAAATTAATGAACAAAAACGAACTATATCAGTCTCTTTTTAAAGGCTATGTTAGCGCTTTCGAGAGAACTAAGAGTAGAAAGTCTTGTAAAGAAGACGTCATTAAAAAATGGAACGAAATAAAAAACGATGCAGATTTGCCCGGTAAAATTGCCATTTTGCTGAAAGAATATCGAGCAATTTCAATGAGAGCTGAAGGTGGCCTGATGCAAACTTGGGCTAAGGCATTAATTCCTAAAAAGTCAGATAAAGAAACAAATTCATCGTCACCAACATTAGAATTCGCCGCCAATTCATCACAATTTGATGAACCCGACCACGATGTTGAAACTGTTTTTGAAGGCATCAACACAGTAAAGCCTATTGATTCACCAGCTCAATTAAAGTGTAATAGATATGTCCCTAATGTTCAGCTACAGCTGCAAAAAGAGATTGATTGTTTAAATTCAGACATTTGCATGCTACAAGATCGGGACAATAAAGGGTTGCTATCTGATATTCAAGAGAATCTGATATTCAAGAGAATTTTTAGTGGCTTAAACAATTTTTAAAAAGGGAGGGGGGTATCTGACTTTGTGACGTCATATTAGAGGGGGGGTAGACCTACTGTGACGAATTGTGACGAAGGGGGAGGGGGGTGTAAAATCATCAAAAAGTCCGTGACGTCATATGTGAACGGCCCCTTGCGCTAGTGATTGGTAGCTGTATATAAAGTTAACTAATTCATGTTTTTGTCATTATATGTTAAGTTGAATGTTTTTTCGGCCTTACCATGAGTGCTGCTCCTGTTTGTTTTTTCTTCAGACATAGCCAAGTCTTAAGTTTTTTTCAATAGTTATTTAAAATTAAATATAAAATTATTTAGAAAATTTCAAATTAAATTTTACAATGCATAATTTTAAATAATTTGTGATTACAATTAATTTTTGAATGAATAATTGTTAATAATTTAATTTAATTTCATCATTTCATCATTAGAGTTTCCAATGGATAATTGTTTATTGTTTTTTTTTAATAATTATTGGTTAAAGAATAATTGATAATAATTTGTTAATAGAAACGAAGCGAGCCTTAGATATGTTGTTTTTCTTAATAGAGGAAGTGACTGACGTGTACCCCTTTGGTTTCGGGGGGTTTAACGCACTCCTTTTGAATCCGCCAAGTTTCCCTCTAGTTCGTGTTTCTCTTTAGTAATTCGCATAGGGAAAAGAGGGTGTCGCAGACAAATATTCGCGAAACCTTTCCAGTTAACAGAATACAACTTGGAATAATGTAATGTGAAATATAATTGAACAAGCTTTATTTTAGTATAAATTTTTGTGACGTATTTAAAAGGAAATCTGTTAAATTTTTATGTTTCCCCTTTTGTTTACTGTTTTGGTTACCAAATCCAAAGAGAATCGGCCCAAGGGAAGAAAAGTGAGAAAAGGAAAGTATTAAAAAAAGGGTACCCATTCTTCTCCCTCTTCTTTCCTCAGGCCGATTACCTGTGGAATCCACAGGTATCCACAGGTTTGATTCAGTCTCTACAACCATAAAAATTACTGAGAAAATTAAAATTTGAAGGATTTTCATTTAAATACGTCACAACAATTTATACTAAAAAAACTTGTTCAATTACCTTTCACATTACATTATTTCAAGTCCCTTCCTCTATTAAAAACGTTGTTTTAATTTATTTTAAAATTTATGAACTAAATTGTTTGTCAAAAAAATAAAATGTATTGTAATATATATATATTGTGAAGGTTAAGTTATAAATATTGGAAACTGCAATTAACGTAGGACTATGAACTAAAAACGATCAAGACAAAGCTATGTCTTAAGTTGGTGAGCATACGTTGACGGTCATGAAAAAGATTGCTGGGTAGTTAAGTTAGAATGTATTGATACGGAGCTTGTCTTATTTACTTAAGAAATAGCAATGTGTTATGAACAAACACATGGTTTTCGATCAGTTCTAAAGAGTGGTTCGAGGTTGCCATCTTGGATAGGTCTTTCTCCCAGTTTGGTGCAACCACCAAATGGAAAACATTGACGTTGTCCATAATAAAAGTGTAGGAATGGAAAGACAAAGGGAAAGTGAAAAAAGAGGGACCAACCCCTTTCTTCCCCACTCTATTCTTCCCTTCCTTTACTGTCCTTCCATTCGTACCCTTTTGTTATGGACAATGTAATGCTTTTTGGATGTGGTTGCACCAAACTGGGTGAAAGACCTATCCTAGATGGCAACCTCGAACTAGGGCTGTGGTACGGACGTTTTTTGGCAGTTTTTTTATGGTTTTTTTAGATGGGGTTTTCTTCTTCCGCGGGTTGGAGAGGGTTGGGCCAACTGAGTAAATGGGTTCGGCCCGGGCCAATGGGTCAATAAATTTTTACCGGCCGGGTAACGGCCCGGGTAAAAATCGGGTCAAACACACTTTTTTTGACAAACTTTATAAAATTCCCTAATTTTCTTAATTATCTTCTTCTTCCAACATTGACACGACAATTATGTCTTCTGAACACGAACGCCCTTTTCTACCACTTATCCTACTTTTCATGCAACGAAATTCTCGTAGAGCATTTGGCGGCAATATTTTTAGGTCTTTGTTGAGGCCGCAGGCATAGTGAATAACGAGCTTCTCTATGTGACTACTAGATGGCGCCACCGCTCGGGTTGGCCCGCGAACCCGGCGGTTCAACCCCTCGCCCGGTCCATACAAAATATTCCTCGGTGGGTCGAGTTGGGTTTTTTTTTCTTCAGCCCGGGCTGTGGCCCGGGTTTTCATGGCCCGGCCCACAGCCCTACCTCGAACCACTCTATATATTTAAAAGGTGGTATGTTCATTTTTTAACTGTAATTTAAATTAAGGAAATAAAGAAGTGGTTTTCGACTATCATAGCGCAACAAATAAAAAAACGTTTCGATGCTTGGTAATTAACGCTTTTATATTATTACACTTCCATTGAAATACAAATCAGCGTATTGGAGAACAAATCAGACGAACTTCTGTTCTATAATTTTTTTCCTGCTGGGACCTTTCCTCGTCCTTTCGGTCTTCCAGGCAACCTTCCATTTCCTCGTCTTGTTCCTCTTGTTTTTCCCTGTGTTTGGAAAGGCGCAGATAAACGTCTGACCTTTACGCATGGCTCAATTGCCAATTTGTGGTCTTTATTAAAAACGAGATATTTTATAAGAGAAGCAGCCGCAGTACCCGCCGTACCATCTGCCACCCGCTTCAATGTCGTTTGCGGAGGAATTCCAGAGTTGCTTGGCCCAAATATTTCCCCTTCTGATTGTACCGTAGAGAAGTAAATACTAAAATAATCAGAATTTTAGTTGAAAGAAGACTGATATAAATTATACCTTCGCGGTGTTGATAATTGGGAGACGAAGACCTTGTGCTGGACGGTGAAAGAGGAGCGGAGGAAAGAGGTGATAAATTATTTCTCTCATTTTGCAATGTCAGCAAACTGTCCACATCTGTACACACCATTGAAAAATCAATAATTTAAACACAACCTGAGTGGAAATAATATTATGTTTGTTGTTACCTTCGTGGCAATTTGGTGAAGGATATTGCTTTGCATTTTTCGACGGAGGAGTATATTTTGTACTACACTTCACCTGTTTCTCCATTTTGTTATTTTCTTCTTCTTCTTCTTCTTCTTCTTCTTCTTCTTGATCTTTTTTTTCTTCTTCTTCTTTTTCTTGATCTTCTTCTTTTTCTTGATCTTCTTCTTTTTCTTGATCTTTTTCTTCTTCTTGATCTTCTTCTTCTTCTTGATCTTCTTCTTCTTCTTTTTCTTCTTCTTCTTCTTCTCCTGCTCTCTCTTTAGATGATTTCATTTTATTGTTTCCTGTCCTTTCATCTTTTTTCTCTTTCGACTTTCTCTTTTTTCCTTTAAAATTTTAAAAATTTTTTAAGCACTAATAATTGCAAAATTTATTAGCATAATGCTTTTTCTACCTCTTTCAATGGAGTTTTTCTGCTCATGATTCTCGAGGAGTACTGATTCATTTTCATGTTCGATAGTTTTCTTCTTTGCTAAATTATATTATGAATGTTAGCACAGGTATAGAAGTAACTAGAAAACATGAAAACCTGTTCTATTTCTTTTGCTGGCTCCTTTTTCAATGAAGTTTCTCTGCTTTGGATTGTCATGAAGTAGTGATTCATTGTCTTGGTCGATTACTTTCTTCAGTCCTAAATTAGAATACAAATGTTAACACAGCTATAAAAATTTGTAGGAAACAAGAAATACCTCTTCTCTCTCTCTTGCTGGCTCTCTCTTGCCATATGCCCTTTTCTTCACACAACTTCTGTCTTTTCTCTGAAAAACATAATTTTAATTTAAAAACAATTTCTAATTTGAATACACTAGCAAAAAAGCAACCTTGTTTTTTGTTCCAATGTCGAACCCAAAGTTGATCTATAAGAATGCCATCTTCTGATTGGGCAAACTGAATTCCCCCACCACTGGCTAAAACATATTTGGTATGTTGGGTTCCGTTGGGATAACGAATTAAACATACAACTGAAGCATTGAAGTTCTCAGCCATTTCATCTATTTTGGTGTAGATACTCTTGTGGCAGTGGGACTTCCTCCTGTCAAGGTTGTTTTGTTCGTGGTTACCCAAAGAATTCCAATAGTTTTGCCATTCGATAGTTTTCCATGGTTTATTTCGATTAGGTACTTCCTTTTTTCCTTTAAAGGATTCCTGTAATAATATAACATAATTATTTTAAGTAGGCATACGTAACCAAATTAATGACAAATAAATTACTTTGAACTGAGAAATTCTGATTCGATCTTCTTTGTTCTTCTGTTTAATTTGTCTCCCCATTATATTTTTCATGTGTTGTAATTCTTTTTTCCTTTGTGCCATGGCTTCATTTAGCCTCTTTTCAGCTAGATCTGTTTCATCGTGAACAATTTCAGAATTGCTGAGTGAATGTGAATCTTCCATGTTTGACTGTGAATGCCAAAAAAATCTGCATATGAATCAAACATAAACAGTCAGTAAAAGTTACGAAATGATACAAAAACTGTATGTGTGTACTTACAGCTTGTTCAACGAGTTGCAGTCAAGAACTATGACAGGATCAATGTACTTTGTTCTGTGAGTAAATTTTCAAGAAGTGCAAGTCATATGACACAGATTATTGGCCCATCAGACATTACATTGAATAGGTAATGTAAAAGGTAGTATTTCAGCTCTGCAATGAGTAATCAGGAGTATTATTATTAGCTTTGTTTAAACTATGATGTAATGGGTTGTATGCATCAATATATAACTGGTCAGAATTTCTTTACTTTGTTATTTGATAAATGAAATATCATAATTAATATTTAATATCAGATGTGGTAAAATAACAAAAATTGGACTGGATAACCAGCTCCCCAACACGTCACATCAGTATTCAGAAAAAATGTCAAATTAAACAAAAGATGTGGCACAATAAAAAAATGGGACTCGATAACCAGCTCTACCCCAAAAATAACATTCGGTTCAATAAAAATAAATGAGACCGGATTACCTTCTTTAATGTAACGCATATTATTTAACACCAACGAAAAAGCCACGCGACTGCTTAAGCAAAAAAAGTGTAGCAGACAACTTTCCACATTTCTGTCACTAGGGGGCACAATGTAAGTTCGGGGTCGCTTAATTTTCCCTCCGCTAGATGTCAGCATAGCTTGACAAAGTAGCTTGAAAAAATAGCGCCGGAAAATAGATAGGTGCCGGGTTGAGGTTGAGGGTTGAGGTGCTGGGTTGAGGTTGAGGGTTCAGGTGCTGGGTTCAGGTGCTACTTATGGCACTAAAAACGTGCCATAGGCGACTGGTCACACGAGTAACGCGAGTCCGTTTTTTCAGCGCTTATCGCTGGTCCGTCCGCTATTTTTTGCGGCTCATTATAAGCGAAAAAAATCCATTGAAATTTGTTGCGCTACATCTAACGCTATCTAAGCGCGCGTGGCACTAGCGATTTGTTTGCGATAAAGTAGCACGCGATGCGCTATATTTAGCGCAATATTCGTATTTCATTGTATTATTTACGAAACGCGCAAGCGGTTCGTTAATTTAAAAAAATCGACGAATAAAATGTTGCGAAAGGGAAAACGATTGCGGCCAATGGACGAGAAGAGCGTGCCTGTACATGATATAAGCGCTTGTCGCGAGTCCGTTGGCTATATTATTAGCGCTAATCGTCGCCCTTCCACTGTTTTATACGGCTCGCTGCTCGCGGCCAAACATTTTAAATTGTTAGCGTTAGATCTAGCGTTCTCTACGCGCGCATTTCGCTAATAATTAACTTAAGATTAACTTGCGCGAAATGCGTAAAATTTAGCACATTGAATTTCATTACATAATTTACAAACACAAATAAGCAGCAAAAATAAATATGTAGCGCGAAAAATAATTAAGTCAAATATTACGCGCTAGATCTAGCGCTGTGTAAGCGCGTATGGCACTAGTGATTTACCTGTGATAAACTACGAGGCGCTAAATTTAGCGCAATACCTTTTATAATATATACGCAAAAATAATAAGGTAAAATATTTTTCACTAGAACAAGCTTTACTAAGAGCGCAGGAGGGTGCTAATCATTAAGTTGCGCACGATAGTATCAATTAAGCGCAATTTATTTCATGGTATAATTTACGAAACGCGCAAGCCCTAAAATAAAAATTTAGCCCTTATTAAAGCGTATTGTTTTAAATTTAATTAACCGGGCGCATATCTAGCAAATATTTGGCTTAATATTATTGCGCTAGTTTTTCACCGTTTAATTCCGGGCTGGTCGGACTGCCCCTTGTCGACGACACCCAGAGTAGCTGATCGTTAGCGACCCGTCGTTCCTTTATAGCCGTATGCCCTTGCTGTCCAATAAATTGAAGATGGCCCACCTCCAACACCGGCAGCGGCTACTGGCTCGCACCACATAGACGGAACATTTGAAAAACTCAGCGGCCACCGCTCGCAGCCATTTGCTATTGAGAGCGAAAAGAAGGCGCTTCCCAGTTCCCAGATACATCTGGCTAAAAAAATATCCGCAAACCATGCTAAGTCACCTGAGTTTTTGATATTTTTCACCTCGTTGGCGCTGGCCAACAGCGGCTACTCCAGCTCGAACCGCTTCCGGTGTTGAAGGTGGGTCATCTTCAATTTATTTATTGAGCAGCGAAGGCATATATGCGTCCGTAAATAGGAAAAGCCGTCAAAGATGGGCCGCTGTTCATATGGGACAGATCAATCGCCAACAAATTCATCAGTTTATATTCTGGGTGTCGTCGACAAGGGGCAGTCCGGCCAGCCCGGAATTAAACGGCAAAATATAAACGCAATTTATTTCAGCCGAGAATTTTCCTTCAATCAAATTTCATGTGATGCGCATTATTCAGCGCTAAACATTTATTTTAGCGCTTGCGCGTTTCGTAAGTCATATGATAGAAAAAATTGGCCTAAAATCAACGCATCGTAGTCGAGTGATCTATAGATCACTAACGTCATACGCGCAACGATATCGCTATATCCAACGCAAAACATTTGACATTTTTCGCCAAACGAGCCGCCTAAACATTGGCCAAGCGACGATTAGCGCTAAGATAGAGAACGGACTCGATAGCGACTAGCGCTAATATAATAGACGGACGCGCGCAACTAGTCAAGTGGCCGCAATTGTTTTTTTGTCGCAACTCGTTAAATAACCGAAGCGCTGGCACGTTTTATAAATAATGCGATGAAGTGAATTGCGCTAAATATAGCGCTTCGCGCGCAAGTTTATCAAAACTACATCACTAGCGCCATGCGCGCTTAGATAGCGCTAGATCTAGCGTGAAACATTTAATATAATTATTTTTCGTGCGAGCCGCTAAAAACAACGGGCGATCGACAACGCAAAAATAACGCAAGGCGCCGCGATAAGTGCCGAAATAACGAAAGGGCACGCCCTACTCGCCCAACTAGTCGCCGCAATTGTTGGTTTACTTTGCACGTCCGTTTAATTAAATTTAGTGCAATGCGTGATATGTAGCGTTAAATATTGATTTTAGCGCTTGTTCTTTTCGTAAATTATATGATGGAATGAATTGCGCTAAATTGATCCTTTTTTGCGCAATTTAATAAAAGTGCCCTGCGCTCTTAGTAGAGCTTTTAGTGCGAAATATTTAACCTCATTATTTTCGCGTAGATACCCAACTGTTACAGCGAACGGGCTGCACTAAGCGATCAAATAGCGGACGGCGCGCGCTATTCGTCCAACCAGTCGCCGCAATGGTTTTTTTTGTGTCTCAGTGATGTTATTTGTCTACGCATACGGCGTTTTGGCAGGCGATTTCCGTCGGTGAGCTGGTGTAGAATTTGCCGTTGCATTCAGACCCTACGTTTTGATCGTCTTCGCAATCGTAATGACGTGGGCCACGTCTGGTTGTGGTGAATGCTGTGGTCGTTGCCACATTCAGCTTCCCGTTCGTAATATGTTGCTCTACATTTGCCGGGATTTGTAGGAACCGGGCGAGAACGTCCTCGCTTCGTTTGAGATGATAGGGCTCAGCCGCTCAGCGCTTATCCCTAGCCATCTAGGGGGAGAGTGAATGTGGCTATGTTTTGGACCGCTAGGTGGCTATCCGTTTGAATAACTTTCATGGGTTTTATGTAAAAAAGGGGGGAAATGCAAAATAATATTAAAGAATAATTCTAATTATTTCGGTTGATTTATTTTGCAATTAAAAGGTAGCATTTTTCATTAAATTAAAAAAAGATCACAGCAAAAAAGAAAGCATAGCAACGGTGTTAAGCAGACGACGATAGCAGACTAAGGTTGGATTGACGAAAAAAGTATCTGTATTTCGCTGCTACAAACGGCGCACCAATGCACCATACATTTTTACGTAATTTGTCATGGCAGAAGTAAGTTCATTGAGTGAGTCGGAAAATTATGTGGAAAGTGATTTCGAAACCTCATCAACAGAAGAGAAAAAGAAGAAAAATGTTTATCCCAAGAGGAAAAGAAAGAATCATCATTTATCCGAGCATTTTTCCAAGTCGAAGAACAACGTAAAAGTAAAGTCTAGTTCCACTGCTGGAAAAACTTTTACTTATCTTGGAAAAACTAGAAAGAAAAAAAAAATTCAACTCTTAGTGGTGATTCCCTTCAACATTCTTCGCAATCCGTACAACAGCCACAAACTGTTTCATCATTCACTACCCATCATTCAGCACATGACATAGCGACTGATGAATTCCCATCAGCTATCAGCCTTGAAGATCTTGGTTACTATGAAAATCCAGTACAATTTTATTTTGGTTATATAAATAAAGTGAAATTGTATCTTTGCAGATAAGCTAAGAAGAGAAGTGAAAAACGACTTAGAAAGCATGCAGGTAAGAAAACATCGAACATGGCAAGAACGACAAACATTTGGTGCATGGGGACAGCATGCTAGAAGAAGAATTTTTACAGAATATGTATCAAGACAGCCACTATTTCATTCAAAATGTGACCAGTGTCATGGTGATTTGAACTTCTACGCTGTGAGATGTATGACCTGCAAAAGACACCTTTGCCATCAATGTGATGCAAACACACACTCCAGCATGCCATTTCATCGAAGACTATTGTGTTCTTGCGAAACCCTGGAAACATTACAGCCCCATCATTTTATCGATGAAGAAGGAAACATTATAACAAAAGGTATCTGTCTAAAAATAAAAATTCAGACACACGTGTTTCTCAACTATTATGCTCTTTTACAGATGTTTGTTTACCATGCTTTGTGCCTCTTAAATGCTGGGATGTAAACTGCCTTGGATCGATGTCGCTTACACCCAATCTCACAGAATCAATCGTGGTTGTCACTGAGCAAGGTAAAAATAACATTCAATGTAGACCGTATTCTAAAGACTATCTAATAATTTAAAAAATAATTGGACAGGTCGGTTTCTGTTAAAGGGAACTAATTTTGTTTGTGATAGTTGCCATACTGTTAGGAAAGCCACTATCGACGACTATATATTTTCTGGTTTTTTCCCTGCAAGTTTATCAGAGAAAGTTACATATCTTTTTTCAGAAGAGGCACTTCTATTAGGGTATCACATTTCCCACAAGTGTCCAGGTTCTTCAAAGAACATGTACGCTCGCACTCTTGAAGACGTATCTAAAGAATATTGTCGCGGGTGAAAAGGGATATTGGTTATCTCTTCGCAGAGATGAGTCATCCGCTCCTTGGACAAAGCTGCGATCGTGGTGAAGAAATTATCGGGAGAAGTCCGCTCCAAGGAAGATACGCAGATATGCAGTCCGGAAGGGGAGTAATTCGCGCGACGGTATAAAACGCTGCCCTGAATCTGCGTTAGATGAGTCTCCATCGGGTGAGCTCCCGGAGCTAGGCTCCGTAGGAGTAGTTCCCTGGAGTCTTCAGACGCTCTCCGAGTTTGGTATGGTCATCCCTTATTGTTATTAGTTAAAAGTGAATAATTGTCTAGAATTTAAGTCATCACTTGTTGTATTCGTGTATTCTTGTTCCAATACAACTCGTGTGACAATATGGACGGGTACGTGACACAAAGCAGTACAATTTATTCAATTGTTATAATTATGATTTGGTTGATTTGGAAGAATGGACCGATTAACGTACCGTTATTTACTACTGCGGAAAGAGAGTGGGAAACCTGTCGCCACTATATTGACCAAGAAGTGCTGAAAAGAGACAAAACTCATTGCCCAAGTTGTGGGAAAGAACCTTTAGTCAGATCTTCTGACGCTATCGTAAAATTGAGGCGCTTAAGCTCGGCTGGAAAAGTGCACAATCCAGAAAACGAAAGAACGTAAGATGCGTGTACAAGAAAACACGACAAAGACTGGTCTTAAGTTTTATTATTTCAATAGAATGGAACAGCCACAGGCGAGGTTTGGAAACTTAGTTATCAAATCCGATACAGAAGTTGAAAATTTCCGTCAAAGGATTTACAACAAAGTTTCTACTGTACGCAATTACATTTCATTTGAAACTACTAGATTTGACATGCTGGACTACGATATGATTAATCATAATTTTATAGTATTTTTAATTCCCATATCTTATTTTGTAGACAAAAAAGAAACAGATGTGTGGGGAATCGGCTTTTAAGGCCGCAAGAGAAGACTCCAATGAACAAAGAAGTATGACGAGACTGGGCTCGTCGTTAGCTCTTGCAAGCACTGCGTTGTACCATACGCAATCAACATGTTTAAAGGTGAATCGTGGACCCATACTGCATTTATGCACAACGAAGCCATGAAAAGTAACGCCAAATTCTTCTGCTACGACGTGGTATGCCAATACTGGAAATGGATGAAAACAAAAGTGGCTCGTCATTTTCCTGAATACCGTAATCTAACAAGTGAAATGACAGGAATCTTGCCTATCGTGCATAAGAATGCACATCAATTGCCATGCAAGGTATTATATCAATAAATTATGAAGCAAAGTCTTCTCTCAAGCTTGAAATATATATGTACAAAACAGATTTTATGGAATCCCCGCTGGACAACTGGAATGGGCTTAACTGGAGGAGAAGAGCACGAGCAAGTTTTCTCCAAATTGTATCTATATGCTTATGTGCTAAAGCATATGGCCAAACATAGTAATAGAGCTTCTTACTGTATTTATTAGCAAACATTGTTGCATTGTTAACTATTAATTCAACGATTTTACTCTTACTTCATTTAGACAGAAACGATTTTTTAACATTAGCTATTCTTTATTGGAACTGGGGTAAAATTGAAAATATGCATTTCCTTCTACGCAAAAAGCTAGAAAAAGTAAACAACTTTGCAATACAGGTTGAATAATTATTTGAAAATAACGAAAATTTTCTTAGGCAAGAAAGGAAATCAAACAAGGCACTCCAAAACTCGAGAAATTGTTGGAAACCCATAACCTCGTATATAATGATCTTCCACTGATTCACAAGGAGCTGGAGACAAAAGCTAAGGCAATTCTTGACCAAAGAAAAACCAAAAAGACTACAGTTGATACACTGAGAAGAATGCTGGAGGGCTTACATGCTCATTTAAAGACTACTTCCATTTCTATCTCTAAAGAAGCAGGTATATTACAAAAAATAAATTGAGACCGCATTACTTACTCAGAGTATCGAACTTGTACTAAAAAAGAAAATTCGAAGAGTCGCACTAAATTAAGGCGGGTTTTGACGGAAACTAAACGAAAGGCTTTGGAAACGATTGAATTAATTAATTCTAAGGATACAACGCTTCCAATTTCTTACGAGGATTTCAATGAAGGTGTCTTTCCTTGGGAAACAGTTCTGGATCGGGATGACACGCACTTTCCCACACGTAAAAATAAAAAAATTGTACTTTTTTAAGTAAAAACTTCATTTCGTCGTTTTTGCAGTTTCCCTTGCCGACAAATATAATATTGTTGATTGTTGGATGCTATTGAAAAGAGCAAGGGAGGAAATTACATTGAGTAAGAATGAAATGATAAACTACATGCGATTCCTCATTGATAAACGGTCATCACTACAACAACCAAGTCAAAAACATACCGGAGAAGACGAGAAATTTGCGAAAGGGAAATCCGTCATGAAAGTTTCTGAAGTTCATCATCTTAATTTAAAAATTCAAATGGCTCTAACAACATTTAATTTAAAGTGCAACCAGGATTTTTCAGATTTCGTATGTGAAACACAAACAAATCATTCTGAACCAGAATTTGAGTTTGACACATCTGATGAAGACAATTACGATTCTCTCTCAGAATCCGAATATTCTGATGAAGAAACAGAAAGCTCATCTAGCTATTCGGAAGATGATGAATCTGCAATATAATTTAGAATACAAATTGCATAATTCTTACTAAAAGTTATGAAAAATAAATGTTTGACTCTTTTAAAGCAATATTGTATTTAATAAAAGTAAGAGAACCTTTTCTCTGATCCGTCCCGTTGCAAAATTAAAATAATAACTAATTGTGGTGCTTGAGAGACGTCAACCGAACAAACGAATCGAAACACCAAGGTAATTCTTCTGAAAAGGCTTTGTCTGAAATTTTTTAATTTCTTTTTTGGCTTTTAATATTAAACAATAAAGATCTTTTGACTAAAAAAGAAATAATTTGTGTTTTTCTTGATTAAATAAAACTTAAATTACAAAAAAAATAAGATTTTCCTTGTTTAGTTACATAATTTTTTCTACTTCGGTTCTATTTAGAGTTAATTTAGATGCTTCCGATTGTGATTCCTTATGAAGATTGGCTTAGTTAATTAAAAAAATTCTTAGTTAGTAAAAATTTGCATAATCCCCAAAATTACATGGTAATAGCGCTTTCGTAAAAATAGATAAAATCTTAAGACGTTGCTTTGTCTGAAGTATTTTTTTAATGAAAGATTCTTGGATTTGAGAAGTTTTTAAAGAAATGCTAAGTTAAAAAGAAAAAAAATTCTCAAAATGTGCAACCCTCAACATATGCTCTGCGACTTAAGATAAGGCTGTGTCTGAAATTTTAAATGACACCCATACCATTAAAACAGAACATTTTTTAGAAAATTATGAAAGGGAATATAAACGTTTGGACGTTTATGCTGTGAATTGAAAAGGGATAAAATAAATGTATAACCCTCCCACCCTACTGAGACAAAAAGCTCTTATGGCGTTAGTCTACCTCTCCTGTTAGACCGTGTTTTGAACCATACTGCCCATACCGCCAAGTCGAGCAATGCTTCCGGAGCTCGCCGAAAGGATCAGCGCAGTCGAATTCGTCGTCTAGGGAGGGGGAGGGAAAAAAATGTCGACTGCTTGACTTCACAAATTTATAATCATAAATTATTTCAAATTAATATTTGTAAAATTCCTTGATGAAATTGATAAATACTTTTAAAATTTAATTTTAAATAACTATTGAAAAAAACTTAAGACTTGCCTATGTCTGAAGAAAAAACAAACAGGAGCAGCACTCATGGTAAGGCCGAAAAAACATTCAACTTAACATATAATGACAAAAACATGAATTAGTTAACTTTATATACAGCTACCAATCACTAGCGCAAGGTATAATATCGTTTTTAAAACAGCCTAATCTTAAGACAATACTTTGTCTTAAAAAAAAAGAGAGAATAAGCCCTCTTGGTAAGGCCGAAAAACCTTAGACTTAACATATAATGACAAAAACATGACAAATTAAACTTGAAATACAGCTACCAATCACTAGCGCGAGGAATAATATCGTATTTAAAACAGACAAATCTTAAGACAATGCTTTGTCTAAACAAAAGAAAGAATCAGCCTTCTTGGTAAGCCGCAAAAAAATTAAACTTAACATATAATGACAAAAATATGAATAAGACAACTTTAAATACAGCTACCAATCACTAGCGGAAGGAATAATATCGTATTTAAAACAGACAAATCTTAAGACAATGCTTTGTCTAAACAAAAGAAAGAATCAGCCCTCTTGGTAAGGCCGGCAAAAAAAAATTAAACTTAACATATAATGACAAAAATATGAATAAGTCAACTTTAAATACAGCTAACAATCACTAGCGGGAGGAATAATATCGTATTTAAAACAGACAAATCTTAAGACAATGCTTTGTCTAAACAAAAGAAAGAATCAGACCTCTTGGTAAGGCCGGCAAAAAAAAATTAAACTTAACATATAATGACAAAAATATGAATAAGTCAACTTTAAATACAGCTACCAATCACTAGCGGAAGGAATAATATCGTATTTAAAAAAGCCGAATCTTAAGACAATGCTTTGTCTGTTACTTTGAAAAAATGAAGACAAAGGTATGTCTTAAGTCGGTGAGCATATGTTGTTCTGGAAACGGCGTTTCCCGAAATTTTTCAATTTTTCCAGGATTGGTGTTATTTGTCTAGAAGATCCACTCTTGGTTATCACTGATGTTTTCTTTTCGGTGCATTCCTTTAGCTTCAAAGTTGATCCGATTGCTAATGTGATATACATGTCAGATTCTTGTGAAATTAGCTGATACTTTTCCTGATCGAGTATCCACCGTGATGAATATTTCGAACAAAAGCTTGCTATGAAAAGATCGGCCTCGGCTTCTGTAGTGCAGATATTAGTTTTTTAGGGCGTATTGCCTAGGTTGACTATATATTCAAATTCTGATCCTGATGGAAGTGGGTCGTGGTTTGTGAACCTAAACTAGGCAGTTACTGGATTGATGCTTCCAGGATTATAAGTGATGTAAATTGTAGCGCTGTTTCTTGTTATTTAATTGTTGTTTACTTCTTCTTCGACTGTTATAAATTTAATATGTCCTTATATTATTGCTTACCAAGCTTATGAAATGCTATAGAATCGTTAACCGAGATCTTGATCTTCTAATGGGCTGTTCTGCAAGAATTAGACTTTTTGTAGAATTAACCATTTTGGCATGATATAATAGGAAAGGTACGCGATCGTCCTATCCCTGTCGCTGGGGGGAACGGCGGGTGTGTAGCAAGGGATTCCAAGACTTCTCGCCAGGTTCGCTAGTGAGTTAGGCTGTTTGCATCTCAGGAAGATTTTGTATTTTTAGTTATTCGAAAATGTGTAAGGAAAGTGAATGAATTGAAGCGTCATTTCAGACCTAAGTTTTAGGTACTACAAGATTGAAAATAGGGCCAACTGGGAATTTTTAATTAATTTTAGAAAAACCTTAATTTTTGAAAATTGCGCCTTTTGCAACATTCCCAATTTATTAATTTTCTCATCCGAACATATCCGATATCAGTTAGAAACGATTTTTTTCTGTTTTTTCTGTCTTTTGACTTCAACCAAAAGCTAAACACAACTAAAACTTCGACACTCCACACTCCTCACAACTCATCATCACAACAATCATCCGACACCATTCCAGAGGGATTACTAGTCGTGTTCAGTGTTTCGGATTTTTTTTTTCAAATCCAATCCAAATCAAATCAATTAATTCCGATCGTTAATAAAGATTTGTTTCGGATTTTTGTTTCAAATTTTGAATTTTTTTCTATACCACCCACCACTGTTTAGTATTCACCCTTGCCTGTAGTCTGCACTTGATCCTCGTACCTGGTGTGACTTTTCTTGCTGAAAAAGACCTGACACATCTTGAACATTTTTCTACTTTTTTCTGTTTTGTTACATTAAACATTTTCGTCCTCGTGTGTTAAAAAAAAACTCTTGAAAGGTAAGGAATACTATCAGTTAGTCGTTTTCTACACTATGCAGCCATATCTTTACTTTATCGCAACTAAAAAACTTATATTTTTTATGTTATTGTGATTCATGTGCTAATATTTTGAATCTGCTTGGTATATTTTTTTGTTTTATCTAAATGACACGACAATCCTGCGCCCGTGGAGGGGCTAGCCGTGAAACAGGGCTAGCTCGAGTTCAAAGCCAGAACCTAGAGCTGATCATGGGGAAGATGATAGTAAAACAGTCGATGAAGCTGGACCAGAGTCTGAAATTGTACCTGAAGCTGCACCTGAGACACCAAAAGACTCGGTGGGCATGCCACGCAGCTAATTCTTGAAGTGACCAGCTTATCTCTGTCACTTCTTTTTAGACTGGAGAAAGACTAAGGAGCGATTCTATGCAAAGTGCAACCTCTGCCTTGGAAACAAGTACCACATGGGAATCCAGAGTTCATTTTCCAACTTCATTCAACACCTCCAAATATTCCACAAAGAAGAGAGGGATTATTTTGAGTCCTCTACGGAGTCAAAGCAACCATCAGTTACGTCATTTATCTCACCTCGAGTTGCGAGCCGCGAAAGCAGGGGCAGCTGGATAGGCTTCTCTGCCAGATGATCATCACAGACAATCTTCCGCTCAATATTGTCAGGAGGCAAGGCTTCCGATAGTAAAACTAGACCTCATACTCAAAATTACTTCTCTATGAGCTCTGTTTACACATGGTTTCTTTTATTTTAGGCTTTGTACCCTGGTTACAAAATACCATCCCTAGAAAACCTCCGAAAGCTTATCGATTAGCTTTTTGAACGACCGAAGGCTGCATTAAGGGACAAGCTGAAACGTGTCAATTCAACCTCTATTATAATGGACTTGTGGTCTTCCAAAACTACGCGGGAGTACACTCGCTTCCATAAATATGTAGGCCACCGCCCGCGGGTTGTACCGCTTCAAATATACCTTTACGGAATGTTTACTTAAGCTTGTGAAAGGAAGAAAACGGTGAAATTCTTCATGCGGACCAAAAACTCGCCCACCTACTCTTGCCATTTTTAACACAGTGTAGCTTTTCATATTTGTAAGAAAAATTTTAAGGAAAAAAAGCCTTGAAATAATAGCTTTTTTGGTTTTCATACTCATCCCATCATTATTTTGGTTTCATATGTAACCCCTTCCTACTCTATTGTCGAATATACCATAAAGGCGCGCATAAAGGTATTTTTGAAGCGGTACAACCCGCGGGCGGTGGCCTACATATTTATGGAAGCGAGTGTACCAAGGCATATCCTGCACGGGCGTGACGGAGGATAACGAGCCGTTCAACGCTTTCTTAACTCTACGGCATACGCAAGGAAGGCATACTAGTGCAGCAAATTTTGCCGAGTACAAGTCGGTTGTGAAGGACTGGAATATCATCAACAAGGTAAATACATATTCCCCTATTTAAGGATAAAACCGACACCATGACATTTTTATTAAATAATTTCCTTTTTTAAACTTAAGTCATTCGTGTTATGACTGATATTGCATCGAATATGAAGTCTGCTTTCTCTTCCAGTCTACCCAGCTGGGAGGCTGTGCCATCTTGCGGTGGAATGCCTTCAACGGACGACACTGACGAGTGTGACGACGATGACGACGATGACGACGATGGCGACGGATGGGTTGACTTGGAGTTGGATATCGACGAGGAAATCGAGTTGTTGGTGTCGGCCGATGGCGAGGATCAGAAATACATGCAATTAAAGTTGAATCTTGAAGAAATCTTTGACGAATACTTTACGACTTCAAAAACAGACCTTCCCTCGTTTCGTGATTCCGTTCGTCAAGTGTTGCACACACTATTCAACTCACTGTTAAAGACGGTTTAAAAGCCTCAAATGTAAGAGAAATCAGTTATATATTTTTCTGGAAAATCTGTTGCCAACTTTTTTATTTATTTCAGGTAACATCAATTTCTTCCGCCTTAAAACTGGCCTCTAAGACTGCAAAACACTCGACAAGCATGTTTACTTTCGGCCAGTGTTCTGTCAAATAAGCTTCTTCGAATAAAATTTTCGATTTTTAATCAATTGAATTGAATCTTGATCCTTGATCTTTCGAATAAATGAGTTTTATTCGTATTCGTGATTCTCGATCTTTTTGATAAAAATTATTCGTTATTTTATTCAATTGTGCGCGAATAAATTTTCGAATAATTATCGAATAGTTTTTACATTTCGGGATGCTGTTAAGTTTCGTGTAGGCGTCTGCATGAAAGACGAAAATTATAGTTCGGTCTGTTTCAGTCTATGTTCAATCTAGTCTTTTTCACGTGGTCTTTTGGCTTGTTTTGTGATTTTTGTGATTTTTTCAAGGTATTATAATTATTCATAGACGACGAAGAAGTTTTATCTTAATTTTTTTTAAGACAATACTTTGAAGAGTAATGAGTGTGATCGTTCAGATGCAGACTCATCTGCAGATGAAGTTGGGGATTCCTGTTGGAAACGTCTCCATTTTTCTTACTTCACATTTTCAAAGGAAGTTATGGTATCTAAACCCAAAAAGAATACTAATATCAGAGGTGAATGCAAAAAGTGTAAGGCGTCATGTTCTGGCCAACCAATCTACTAGCAATTGGCTAAGTCATATCAAGGTATTAATCTTGTTTAATTCAAATAAATAACCTAAATAACTAGTATACAGTACTATATACTGTTTTTATTTGTTTAATATTTCAGAAACGCAAAGATTTTCATGATGACGACAAAGAAAGAAAGGCAGCAAAGATATTGTTCGCAAAAAAAACTGAAGTTTCTTCAAAGACACAAGCCGCAAGAAATAAAAGAGAGAAAGTAAGACAGGTGAAATTAGACTTCCCCTCTTCTAAGGCTCCTACTAAATTTACGCAAATAGAGCAAAAACGAGTTGATCAGTTGATTACGGATTACGTAATCAGCAAAGCGCGTCCCTTAAGCACGGTTGATGACCCTGCTTTTATTGCTATGGTGCATGGACTAAATCCAAAGGCAAATGTGACGGGTGCGAGAAAATTAAGATCCATGGTCGAAGAAGAACGACAAAAATTCCTAGATAAAGTAATTAATGACTTGAGTTCTGCCAAATACGTTTGTCTGAAAGCAGACATTTGGTTCGCCTCACACCGTGGGTGGATCGGCATTACTGCTCATTGGCTCGACTCAAAAGAATTAAGAAATTCAAGATTAGAGAAAAGGTTTGCTGCATTGTTACGGATAATGGAGCAAACATTAAGAAAGCTGTTCAATCATTGCAATCATATTATTCTTGAAAAAATTAGGGGCGTTCTCACTATTTATGAGAACGTACACACAAAAAATAGTATCATTTGGGTAAAAATTGTAGCACTGAGAGAACCACAAAAATGACGTTTTAACGTAAGGTTCTCTCAGGCTTCCAAAGAGTTTTGGTAGGTACTCTAAGTGTTGGGAATATTATCGCCCAACAGACGACGACAACCCGACCCGGCAGCCGGACGACTGCACCCGCGCATTTGCGCGACTATTGTCTCAGGGGCCCACGATAGGTTGCCCCAAACCCCCATTGTTTCCCCTCCTTTAATTGTTACACCCGCACTAAGTGACTGTAAATCTAACAGTGTAAAACGAATAGACGGTTGGAACAGACACAGTTCTTAGTGTCAATTTAATTACTCAACCTAAACTGTAAGTACGGTACGACACGCCGGCAAAAGTATTTACAAAGTTAACATGATCCTTCAAAACCTAAAAGTGAATTTAAGCCAGTGAAGTACTGTGTCCTTCCCATCCATCACATTCAAAAATTGTAATTGTTAGGCTGTTTGGGGCCATTGCTAAGAAAGGCCTCTCAAACGAGGGAAGTAACAATCCTTGAAAAAAAAAATCTCTTTGAACAATTAAGTAAAGAGGGGCGGCCATTAACCACGCTAAAGTCGCGTGTAAGCCTAAGGCTTCCACTACCGCACACAGTTAATAGCCACCGTTCTTTCTCTCTTTCTTTATTTTCTGGGAATGTAATCGCCTCTCACACAGCAGCAAAAAAAAAAAAAAAAAAAAACACAATCGCGTCTCTCTAACTTTCCCCTTCTGATTGTTGGCTATCTCGCCCTATTGTTATTTTAAATCGGTAATAAGAAGCTCTATCTGTATCTCACCTGAATCATAGAGGAGTACCGTAAGGTCTCCAAACAAGAAGCAAAATAGGCAGGAAAAGTCAGAGAATCAAGAGGGCGCAGTTGCGCCGAGACGGGCTTTTGCCCGCTTGGGTGGAACCGCCCCGTCCTCCCCCGGCACGAGAGCGTATTCCGGACGAACAGTTGCCAGCAGGAGCTCACGCTCCTAGTCTACAACCATTCTTGGAAATTGCCCGTAGACTCCTCACCGTCGAACAAAACAGAACCGTGACCCGCGCCCCAGGATTCAGCAGCTATAGCTGCTGATCCAACCAAGCCGTTAGTTTGTAGGCCATTTGAGGAGGAAGACGAACTACAAATTTGCTGGGTAAGCTCGTGTGACTCGTCAGAAGAAGACGATACCTCCACGGAAGAGGACCAAAGCGGATACAACCGGTCAGTGGGAAGAGCAGCTTATATCAGAGCAGACCAGACAAGACAATTGCGTGGCAACTTCACCGGGCGACAGGGTCCGGGCTGGACTAGAAGAAACACCAGAGGAAGGGAACAAAGGCGATAATACCAGCATTGTATTCATTGGAGAGGGCAGCGAATGAAGACTGCTAAATACATCTGGTAAAATAAAAATTGCAAACGCCGTCCATTCTTCTTAAAAAAAAAAAAAAAAATTTCTAGTGTAAGGAGCCCGGGTAATCGGTGACTTAAAAAAAAAAAAAAAGTCTTCTCTCTCTCTTGTTGTAGTGACCACCACATGTGGCGCTACTACTAGTAAAAAAAAAAAGTCTTCTCTCTCTCTTGTTGAAGTGACCACCGCATGTGGCGCTACTACAAGTAAAAAAAAAAAAGAGTCTTTTCTCTCTCTTGTTGTAGTGACCACCGCAGGTGGCGCTACTACTAGTAAAAAAAAAAAGTCTTCTCTCTCTCTTGTTGTAGTGACCACCGCATGTGGCACTACTACTAGTAAAAAAAAGTCTTCTCTCTCTCTCTTGTTGTAGTGACCACCGCATGTGGCGCTACTAGTAAAAAAAAACACCACTTTCTCTCTCTTCACACTAGTGTTACCGCAACAAGCAGTACCATCTAGCAAAAAAAAAAGAACGTTTTCTTGGTTAAAACTGAATTAAATTTTCTCCTTCTTTCTCAAAGCTCAATCTCAAAAGCTCCTTAGGAGCCACCCTCTTAGGAAAAGGGCTCCGACAACAAAAGGCTCGAGAACGGTCGTTAAGGGCCACATAACAAAAACAATCAACCTAATCAATGGGTTGAAAACTGTGATGACGCAAGAAGAGCTCAGAAACCTAGAAATCTGGGAAACTAAGCTTAAAGGATGCTACGAAACCTACAAAGGGTACTCAACAGCAATCCAAGACGAACTCAAAGACGCGGATGCAGACCAGGCGGAATACGACACCGAAACTGACATCACGTACACTCGCTTCCATAAATATGTAGGCCACCGCCCGCGGGTTGTACCGCTTCAAAAATACCTTTATGCGCGCCTTTATGGTATATTCGACAATAGAGTAGGAAGGGGTTACATATGAAACCAAAATAATGATGGGATGAGTATGAAAACCAAAAAAGCTATTATTTCAAGGCTTTTTTTCCTTAAAATTTTTCTTACAAATATGAAAAGCTACACTGTGTTAAAAATGGCAAGAGTAGGTGGGCGAGTTTTTGGTCCGCATGAAGAATTTCACCGTTTTCTTCCTTTCACAAGCTTAAGTAAACATTCCGTAAAGGTATATTTGAAGCGGTACAACCCGCGGGCGGTGGCCTACATATTTATGGAAGCGAGTGTACCAAACACAAGATGAGGTATTAAATGCTAACGCAGTCATCAAGTTAAAACGCCAGGAATGGCTAAATATGTTAAAGAAAAAAAAAAAAGAGGAAGAAAAAAGAAAACAAGAACAAAAAGAAGAAGAAAGAGACAAACGAATTCTAGCCCTCATCCAACAACAAGTGATGAATCAGGCAACCATAACCCGCGACATAATCACACAAGTGATTGCAGCCATACCTACGCCTCAAGCGCCAGTGGTTAACGTAACTGCAGCAGCTCCACCACAATCAACACATTCGATGAGACTGCCACAAAGGCAAATTAAACATTTCAAAGGGGACATTTTAGAATGGACCCAATTCTGGGAATCGTTTAATGCGGCGATTCATTCCTCAACCCTTACCAACGTTCAAAAGTTTGATTATCTTAAAGAGTATTTGAAAGGCGAAGCTAACTTAATTGTTAATAATCTTGAATTAACAGATGCTAACTACCAGGTAGCCATCGACGAGTTAACAAGAAGATATGGCAAAAAACAGGTTATGATCGACGCTCACTTCAACAAACTGCATACCTTGCAGCCAGTGAAAGACGGAAATGATGTGCCAGCCCTTAGGAGTTTTCAGCTGAATCTTCAATCGCACATCAGTGCCTTGGAGACATTAGGAGTCCCAACGACTTCTTTCGGGGGACTCCTCGGTACTCAACTAATCAAATTAATTCCTTCAAGTTTACAGCTAGAATGGGCAAAATCAGAGTCCAACAAATCAACGGACATTGAAGGAGTAATAAAATTCATCGGCGACCAAATCGACGCAGCCGAAAGATTCAACAGGATTAGAGGAGTAGAAAAGGAAAAACCATCTCCAGCTCCTAAACAACCAAAGCCTTTCAGCCCACCTCTAGCAACAGCGTCCCAACTGGCCGTTGGCGCTAAATCAAATCCAGCTCTACAGGTCAAACCCACTTTAAAATCTAAAAGGATTAAATTTAGCCCTAGTTGGATAGAATGTGAAAGGCCTTGTATATTTTGCGGGCAAATTCATTGGCCGACAAGATGTCCAAAAGACTTGGCGGAGAGAAAATCAATCATTAACAATTTAAAAAGATGCGTGAATTGATTCGGAGGAAAGCACGAACTCAAGGATTGAACATCCCCCCGGAACTACAACAAATGTGGAGGGAGACACCATTCCGCCCTCTGCGACAAAGGAGACATAAGAGTCTCCAAACCATCAAGATCGGCAAGCATCGTGGCCAGCAACTCCATCTCGGCCACTACAGCCAGCGCAAGTACGTTCGGGCAGTTAATGTAAAAAACCGCAACAGTGATTGTCAATGGACCAGACGGCAGCGAAACTAGAGCAATTTTATTTGCTGACGACGGAAGTCATCGATCATGGGTGCTAAAATCGCTCTCATCGCCGCTCAAATTGAAAACAGTAGCGGTAGAAAATATCAGCACGAGAGTGTTTAAGAAAAAGGAAGCTAGCCAACCCGAAATGACAAAAACCGTTGAAATGCAAGTAAGGGGCACCTGGAAAGGCGCCCCAAAAATTACATTAATCGCTTTAGAATCAGACCACATTGCAGATTCTGGCCCTTACATAGGATCCGAATTTGCAAGGAGCCTCTGGATCCAAAACGAAAAAATGGCTGACGACAGATTTGAAATGGCATATGGGGAAGAAGAGCCAATTGAGATTCTGCTTGGAATGGACCAAATGTTCCAGATCATGTCAAATGAAGCAGCAATTCAGAGTCCGTGCGGACTACGCGCATTCAAAACGAAGCTGGGAAGAATGATAGCCGGTCCCTCACAAGAAACTAATTCTAAGACAGGCAATCAAATAATCCAGCACCTAATTTTCACATCTAATTATCCAGTGCCGCAGATAACGTCATCGTTCGCAACAAGCAGCCGAATCGAAAGGAAAGAAAGTCCAACCCAGTCAATCAGAACTCCAACGGGAAAGGAGACTGGAAAAGCCAGCCTCCAAAATCCACAACCAGGAACATCATTTTCAGATGCACCAACCGGATCCTGCGGAGAAACAGACACTAAATGGGTTGAACACGACGAAATAACGGCTACCAATTTTGACCTCTCCCTCTTTTGGAGAATAGAAAATTTTGCGAACCTAGAAGGCGCTGAAGCAGTGGAGTCAGAGGATCGTTTCGACTCCTTTGACGAGAAAATAACAAGATGGCCAGACGGAAGATACTGTACACCAATACCTTGGTCGACAGATAAATGGAGACTCCAGAAAAACCTACCGTTGGCCACTGGAAGAGTAGAAAGCACGATAAGCAGATTGAGAAAAAATCCAGGAGACTTGGTGAATTATCACCAAGAGATCCAAAAACTGATCGATAGCAAATTCGTAGAAGAAGCAAATATGGACTACGAAGAGCCCCATACTTATCTGCCACATCATCCGGTCTTCAGAATCGACAAAACAACAACGAAAATAAGACCCGTTTTCGATGGAGCGGCAAAGACAAAATTTGGTCCTAGTCTAAACGACGTGCTGGAGACCGGACCGAACCTTAATCCCGATCTCCTATCGGTATTAATGCGATTTCGAAAGTATAAGTTCGCCTGGATTGCGGACATTGAAAAAGCCTTTCTCAACATCGCCCTACAGCCTGAAGACGCAGAGGCAATCAGGTTTTTATGGCCCAAGGATCCAGCAGTAGCTGGATCCCCGCTCAAAGCTTATAAGTGGAAAAGGGTGCCCTTCGGCCTTAGTCCTAGTCCCTTCCTGCTACGTGTAACCATAAACAAACATCTTAAATCACTAAAATCTCGTTTTCCAGAAACAATAGAGCAGCTGGAAAAGAATCTATACGTAGACGACTACCTTGGCGGAGCGAACAACGTGACAATCGCCAAACAAAGAGTCGATGAAACCGACGAGATTTTCAGCGACGCCCAACTCAACATGAGAAGCTGGGCAACGAACAGTGACGAGCTAAGACAACACTTGAAGGAGAAAGGGCTGTCGAACCAAGTCGTCGGCCTACTCTCCCCAGCGTTGGACGGACAACAAAAGGTGCTAGGAATCCGGTGGGACACCGGATCCGACTCCTTTCAATTCGACCCAACAGCTATAATTCAAGCAGTAGAGGAAGTAGAAACCGAGATCACAAAAAGGAAAATTCTTAGCATCTCGGCAAGGATTTTCGATCCAATCGGATTTTTAGCACCTACTGTCCTTCTATTAAAAATTATTTACCAGAAACTTTGGGAAAAGGAGATAGGTTGGGACCAAACTGCTCCAGCCAAAATTCAGAAATCGTGGAAGCTGGTGACGACAAGCCTAATCGATTTCACCCAATTAAAAATTCCACGCTGGATCGGATTGTCAGAAATGATCATCTCCCATGAACTTCACGTTTTCGGAGACGCATCAGAAGCAGCGTACGGAGCCGTAGCATACGCACGACTCCAAAGGAGACACGAAGAACCGTACGTCGTCCTACTAACAAGCAAGACCAGAGTTGCACCTCTACCCAAGAAAAAAGTAACTTTACCTCGGTTAGAATTACTAAGCTCGCTTTTAGCCGTACGCCTAGGTGAAGTCGTCAAAACAGCAATGCAAATCCAGCATTGGAGGACAATTTACTGGTCGGACTTTTTAGTCTCACTAGGATGGATCAGAGGCGAACCAAACAAATGGAAGCCATTCGTTCGGAACCAAGTAGAAACGATAAGAAAATTCTCTCAGCCCGAGTGGTGGAGGCACTGTCCAGGTCTCCAAAATCCGGCCGATCTTGCCTCGCGGGGAGCGCCAGCGCCAACGCTGGTAACTTAAACTCTATGGTGGAACGGCCCGATTTGGCTCAAAGAAGATGAATCGGAATGGCCAGATTCCCCCCACACCCAAATTCCACAAACAATTCAATTCGAGAATGAATCGGAAGCAAGGTGTACGACAGTCAGCACGACAGCAGCCATCACAGCTCCAACAACCACCATCGAATGGAATTTGGACAGAATATCTACTTGGAATCGACTAGTAAGAAGAACGGCATGGATCGCACGATTCCTAAGAAGGATGGGATGTTAAGACCCCCTGGACAAGAATTTTTGGAATCAATAAAGGTATTCGAAAAGGTGATCCAAATTAACCGACTATCTAGAGAAGAATTGGATGAAGCGGAGCTGACTATTTATCGGCAGCTCCAACGGGAGCGATACCCCAAGGCATTTGAATCTCTGCAGCAGGACAACACAATCCAACCCAAGGAGAAAATCGCATCTCTTCTCCCAATCTGGGACCAAAGAGACAGACTCATCCGTGTACAAGGAAGAGTGTCACTTGCTTTAAGGGATCGAAATATCAAACCCCCAATTCTGCTTCCTGCAAAACATTTAGTAATCTCCTTTCTAATTACAGACAAACACGAGTCTTTACTACATGCATGAGTAAAAGGAACACTGTCGGAACTAAAGGAAAAGTTCTGGATAGTGAAGGGACGGCAGCAAGTAAAAACCGCTTGGTTCGCTTGTGTTGAATGCCAAAAACTAACGTCATCACCGTTCCAAGAACTAGCAGCCCCAGTTCCGTTAAATCGACTCCGCCAGGCGCAAGCATTCCATATTACAGGAGTGGATTTCGCTGGACATTTGTTTTACAAACCAGCCCCATCCAGAAGGAAAGCGAAAGCCCTGACATCAGTCCAGGATCCGACTTCAACAGACGATCCAAATAAAGAGCCAGCTGAGGAGCTTCACGCAGAAGAAGACGCTCCAAATGAAGCTCCGCTCGCAGGCGAAGAAACGCCAACAGAAGAGGATATCGAAATCCAAGATATTCCACCGACAACGACTAAAGCTAAGAAAACTAATCAGCTCAAAAGTTATGCTTGTCTTTTCACATGTGCTGTCACTCGTGCGATTCATCTGGAACTGATGCCGGACATGACCGCACGCTCCTTTCTATTTGCCCTCCGCAAATTTGCGGCTAGACGAGGACCTATATCGGTGATGTATTCCGACAACGCACAAAATTTCCGATGTGTCGACCGACATTTAAAACTACTCAACTCCGATCCGACTGTCCAGGATTATCTTGCCGCCAGGAAGACTCTCTGGATATATTCCGCCAGCCTAGCCCCCTGGTGGGGCGGGTTCTGGGAACGAATGGTGAGGAGCGTCAAGGATCTGCTTCAACGCTCCAACGGTCGAGCTTGTCTGGACTACTTGGAATTGGAAGCAAGCTTAATTGAGATAGAAAGCGTGATTAACGCACGCCCGCTCAGCTATATCGGAGAAGGAGCCGATGATCCGCTTCCAATCACTCCTAACCAATTCCTCAACAATCGACGTTCTACTCGCGCGGACCCGGAGCTAGCTACTAATTTAATAGCTCCTACCTCAACTAGCACCAAGTTGTTAGAAATGGATAAGCTTAGAAGAAAATACGTCGCCGATATCTGCTCCAGATTTGTGGACGACTATTTACGTCAACTGGACAACTTTCACTCCAAGGGGAAGTCCGGAAGAAAAATCCGCCTACGAGAAATCGTCGTAATCCACGACGAAAACTCCAAACATTTAATGCGGTCGATAGGAGTAGTTAAGGAATTAATACCTAGCCGTGACGGACTTATTCGTTCCGTGATGCTTAAAATTCCCAACGGGAACATCATTAATCGAGCCATTCAGTCCCTTCACCCCACAGAACTAAGAGAAGATCGAGATGAGGACATCGAGATTGAAAATCCGGAGCCGACCAGGAGCCGGATGAGGATCCAGTTCCACTCGTCCTAACACCGGAAATTGAGCCAGCGGCCAGAAATGCGGTGCCGGCCGCCGGAGAGACGGACAACGTCGTCGGAGAAGTCGAGCCAGATGCTACGGGCTCTAGTGGGGAGTATGTTAGGAATATTATCGCCCAGACGACGACAACCCGATCCGGCCGCCGGACGACTGCACCCGCGCATTAGCGCGACTATTGTCTCAGGGGCCCCCGATAGGTGGCCCCAAACCCCCATTGTTTCCCCTCCTTTAATTGTTACACCCCCACTAAGTGACTGTAAATCTATCAGTGTAAAACGAATAGACGGTTGGAACAGACACAGTTCTTAGTATCAATTTAATTACTCAACCTAAACTGTAAGTACGGTACGACACGCCGCCAAAAGTATTTACAAAGTTAACATTAAGGATGTAAGAAGACCCCTTGCGCTACGCGCTGGAATTCTGAATTTGATTCTGTCAAGTGCGTCATGGACCAACATGAAGATAAACTTCATTCTGCAATGAAGAAGTTGAAACTGGAACTCTTGCATTAAGCGGACCGTGTCCTACTTAAAGAGTATCTTGCGATTATGAGCCCACTTGCCAAATATTTGGATGTCTTGCAGTTGGAGGTAAACTCATACGTATGATATGTAAAACCCTGCATCCAAAAAATCAAAGAAGCGATGCTAGGAGTGAAGAACCTTGCCACGAATGGTTACGCCAATAAAGCCGAGGGCTTCTCACACATATTGATAGAAGGTATTAAAATGGCAAATATTATATCCTTTCGTGTTATAATAAGCTCATTCAAAAAATTTCTTAGATTTAACCCTCTCTTTGAAAGAGAAAGCTTTATGATTGCAGCATCCGTTCATCCACACTTTAAGCTAAACTGGATACCTAAAGGAGACGATGAATTATAGAGAAATATTCGGAAGTTATTGCAATAAAAATTAGAGGATCTGAACGACATGGTTACTGGAATTAATCAAGAAGCTGAAAATGATCTCTTTGAAATTTTATCGAGATTATCTTCAGTGATGAATGAACTCGATTTGTACTTAGTGGACCCAGACAAATCTCTGCTCTCTCTCAACAAATATCCCCGTATAAAGGAACTTTTTCTCCCTTACAGTAACGGTTTTCTATCCAGCGGGCCAGTCGAAAAAATTTTCAGTGCGGGGCCTCTTGTATTGACAATTCGAAGACACCACCTTACTGACGATTTATTCGAAACGCTGCTCATTTAAACAAGCAATCCACCACTCAAGCCAGTTTCCCACCTAGCCTAGCAGCAATTTTTTCATCCCTCCCTCGCGCTTTTGGCGTATGACTGCAGAAATATGATAGCAATCGATAACTGCGACCGACAGGAGCGCGAGGGAAGAGAGAGTCAAATAAAGATGCTTAAAGAGCTCCTTCTTCTTGGACCAATCAAACAAGCCACTGATGCTTTCCAGAAAGCTAAGGAGACCCTTAGACTTGTCATTCCGGCCAATTTGGATGTGTCAAATAGAGATACTCTTGATCAGAAGCTCAATCCAGATTGCAGTTCCATCACCTCGAAAGAATGCAAGAAGGTTGACGAAGCATTGAAAACTTTTATCGTAGTGTTCTCACTCGACCAAAATCGTTTAAAAAATTGCCCAATCGATTGATTAATTATATAAAAAATCCTAATCGATTTCAAATCGACTAGAATTGTTTACATCGATTATAATCGATTGATTAATTTTTCTCAACGATTATAATCGATTAAAATCAATTAAAAGGTAAAAAAATTAAAAAGTTTTACAATCGATTATAATCGATTATAATCGTGTTGATGCTTAAGGAAATTCGTTTATTCCTTAGACTGAATCAGTTCTGGCTCTCGCTGACTTCTTAGAAGGTTGGGCTGATTGCCCAAATTGTTCATCTTGATCTTCTGTATTAGCCTGGGGACCCTGGGTGAATCTTCCTCTGCTTCCTCGAGTGACTGGGCCACCATTAAGACCGCGATTAGTAGAACCACGACGAGGACCCCTTTTTTTTCTAGTTGTAGTTGGACTTCGATCTGAGTCTGATATTATTTTGTCACTATAAATAACTAAGATCACATCGAAACATAAAAATAAAATAAGAATATAAGAATAATAAGTCAAGATTCATTAAACGTACCTCAAGATGTTGGAATAAATACACGCTCATCGTTCAACAATCTTTAATTCTTTATCAAGTTTAAACTAACTGTCGAAGACCCACTGTCTACTACAGACGACGTCAGGAGGTAAGAATGAATAATGCTTCTTTTGACAACTGTTTAATGGAATTTAGTGGCACCAATAGCAAAAAAAAAATAAAAAATTTAGGAAAATTTTTTATAGAAAATCGGTCGATTAATCGATTATTTTTTCTTCCAATCGATTGATTAATATTTAAAAAAAGCTAATCGGTTATGCGTCGATTGGATAATTTTGCCGTCGATTATAATCGAATGATTAATTAGTCGATTATAATCCATTGGAATCGATTATTAGCAAATCGACTGAGAACGCTATTCTATCGTCGAGTTTATGGATGGTTGTTTCAAGGACTATTTCTTTCTTCTAGGTAAAAAACTTAATTTTCTTATATGGCTTTCTCGCTGACATAATTTTAATCTTTATATGGATAATCTACTCTAGGGGCCATGTTGGACCCAAGATTCAAATTGAAGTGGATTCATTCATCTGGTCACGTCGAGAACGATGCCTTCGGGCTCTATTTTCAACGGTCATCCAGAAAAGAGCTCAATCTGCTAGCGCATCAAAGGTCCTTGATGAATTTGAATCCTACCTCTCAGAACCAGTCTACCAGTCAAATAGTCCAGATTTTTCTGAGAATGATTGTCCATCTGACTTGCGCTTTAGCCCCTTGGGTTATTGGAAAGTAAACGCTTATCAATTCCTGTTGTTGGTTTTGATAGCAAGGGAGTTCTTCGGGTGCCCGCTTCAGGAGGAGAGATCGAACGGGTCTTTATTACCGAAACGGATATTGCATCGGCAAAAAAACGATTGATTTGGAATTGGATTTGATTTGGATCGAATTTGGATCGGATTTTTTCTAATTAAAATTACAAAAAAAGATTTGGATTTGGATTTGGATTTCATTTGGATTTCATTTGAATTTGATTTGCATTTTGCTGATTTTTTAGATTCGGATTTGGAACGGATTTCAAAACACGCACAATGATTTGGATTTGAGTCGAATTCGGCAAATTTAGAAAATCCGAAATACTGGTCGTGTTTGTTGTGAGTACGGTGTCGATTGACCGATCCAAAATGACCCTGTTAACTTCTTCTTCTTTCTCCACTGTGTGCATGTCCAACCTTTCTAAGTCTGCTTCTAAGTCTGCTGGTTTCTGCTTGGTTACCGAAGTGTAGGCGGTTGGTATCCTTGGTAAGTGTTGTGTTTTGGTTTTTTCATTGTTGCCATAGTAGGGCGATTCCATTTCTAGGATTCCTCTAATCTTCACGTTGTTCACAGTTACATACGGATGCCTTGATGGGGTATGTAGGGGTAAAAGGATGAAGTAAAAAAATAAGCAGTAGTAAGTACGACCGTGATGTGGTCGTCTAATGTTTTGTCATGGCATGGACTGGGATTTGACATTCTTGGATTCGTCTCTTCTTTTATTTGTGCAATTTATCTTTACGACCTCAGTGAGGATTTTTATTGAATCGGTATTAAGTTGTTTCTTTGGCTTCCTGGTCCTCGTCGTTGAACATCGGTATTTTTTAGATTGATTTGCATTACGTTTTTTTTTTCTGTTGTTTGCGTGTTCCTCGGATTGTAAAGTTTTAGACAGCGTGCACCACAGTTTTTTGTTTTTTGTTTGTTGTTTTCTGCATTTCATAAGTAATATCCGAAAAATTCCGATGGATTTGGAATGGTCCACTCTATTTGCTATGTCTCTGTCAGCTATGTTGTACTTAGTTGTTTTTGTGCCTACGTCGTAATAGTTTTTCTGTCTTATTTGTGCAAAGAGGTGGTCTCTTTTCAGTCGTTGAATTTTCTTCCACTGATGTGAGTACATTACACTTAAATTCTCGTAGTTTTGTATCGCCTGTTTATCTTGATTTCGTTTAGCAGTATCGGTTGTCGTCCGAAGAACAGGAAAAAATTAATGGATGGTGTTGTGGATTGTTTTGCTATGTTGTAGACAAAAGTGACAAATGGAAGGTATTTGTCCCAATTTTCGGGTTCGTCTGTGACATAGCAAGCTAGCATGTTGCATAGGGTTCTGTTAAATGTTTCTACCAATCCGTCAGTTTGGGGGTATAGGCTGTAGTCCTTATTTGTATAATTCGAAATAGTTAACATATCTCTTGTGTAAGGCTGAATAGAAAGTTAGTGTCTTGATTGCTAAGAACTACTTCTGAGAATCCCTGTTAGGTAAATATCTCATTTAAAAAATCTTAAGCAATTCTTTGGGCAGTTTGATCTTTCATCGGAACTGTAAAGACGAAATGACTGTCATAGTAAGATATTACTTATATATACCTGTATACCTTTCTTGATTTGGCCCCACTGTGTCCATTGCAAGCCTTTCCCATACCTGTTAAGACTTGATGCACAAAGTAGAAAGTCTGTATTAGAAAGAGGCAGAAACCATACATGAGCGAAATACTAGCACACCTTACACACACCTCTACTCAGCTCACTCTCGCGTCCCATCGCTCCTTTCCATCGACTGTTGCTCGCAGCGCCACTTGTGGCCGAGTCATAACATGCCTTTTTTTTCCTTTTGATAACGAAAATTGAATACGTCTGCGGTGGAAACAGCGAGTTTCGTGGAAAAAGGAGAAAACATGGGGGTCGTCCTAGACCGAACTACCGGTTCAAAAATACACGAAAAATTAAGCGAGAATATACTGATGAATCGGAACATAAGGCATACGATTGATTAAGAGGTTCGAAAAAATGGGGACCCGAATTCAATGCGAGTTCTTTGTCGCGGGAGGAAAATGATGGCCTTATGCGAACGAACAAAAATGGGTATCTATTTGGCCCATGATTTAGCCGGATACATTCTGGATGGGGTGCGGTTTCTGGACGATTGGCGTCGCGGCTGGGCTGGCTGGGCCGGCTGACGACGGTGTCTGGGCGGGTCTTGGGGCTGGACCAGAATAGCTTGTGGTTCGAATGCCGGAGCGGGCTGGATGCTTTGGGGAGGTTGGAAATCCTGGCATGACGACCACACGTTGTCGGAGGAAGCGACGATAAAATGCGGCCGGCCGCGGTTTTCACTAAATAGTCGTGCAATGGGCCCACTTCAATAATGGTCCCAGTATTCGCCCCGCGCTTGGTAATTGGGTGTTGAATCAGTACGTGGTCGCCGACGGTGAAGGCTGGGAGGATGTGGGCTGATTTGTTGTAGCGGGCCGTTTGTCGGGCTAGTGCCTGGGTTGCCCTTCCTTCTAGGAATTTCGCCGCTTTCTGCCATTGAGGGGCAAACGATCGACGATGGACAGGGAGACCATCGCGGACAGGGCGGTTGAACACGAGCTGCGATGGAGAAGCACCGCCGAGCCACGGGGCGTTGCGGACTTAATCGCTGCCTTAGCCCGGCAGTTGGATTGGGCGTACTGTGGTTAGGATGATCCCCAACCGATATCCCAATCCTGAAGGAAGGACTGGAATTCAGCGGCTTTGAACGGGCTGTTGTTAACTTAACTTAATTTAGGCACCTCCAATGTCCATAAAGAATTGCCGGAATGCGTCAATGAGGCGACGGGTAGACGTTTTCTTGTCTGGAAAAACGACGACATGGGGCCAGCTGCTGTATTGGTCGACGATTACGAGGAAGTGACGGTTGTCATCCTCGCCGAAGTCGGCGTAAAGATACTCGAACATGCGTGTGGCAGGCTCGTGTGGTAGAATAGGCTCGGCAGGTAGGGATGGGAGTAGACTGATTCGGTCCTCACAAATAGCGGCGGCGTGGGCGATATCCACGTCCATGTGTGTCCAATATACCGAGAGTTGAGCACGTTGACGCATCTTCGACGCTCCTTGATACATCGCGCATAAGGTTTGGATGGTCTCTTGGACTAATGCCTTTGGGATCACTACGCGGGCGTCCAATACAATCATGTCGTCGTCCACGTCGATGGCGAGACGATGACAGACGTCCCAAAACGGGTGAAGGGCCATCGGCAAGTTGCACCTATCGTTAGGAAATCCGTTCAAGATGGTGTTCCGTAGTGCTGATATAACTGGGTCGGACGCCACGGCTCTCTTCACTTTTTCGAGTGCCAAGTCGATGGCCGTTGCAGCAGATCCCATGATGATACCGACAACGGCGGTGCAGGCCGTAGAAGTCGATGGGCCTTCCCCGAGTTCGTCTGCGATGCTGCCGTGAGAAACTGGGGAGCGAGAAAGTGCGTCGGCCTCTATGTTAAGTTTACTGGGAATCCATTTGGTGGTGAAGACTTAGCGCGACATCTGAAGGCAGAGGCGCTGCAGGCGCTGGTTATCCAGTTTGTCCAAAGCGTAGTCATTTAGAATGGCCACTAAATATCTATGATCGGCGAAGGGATCATACGACGGGAGCCCTTCCAGAAACTGGTGGCACTGACGCATCGCCCATGAGTCCAGTCCTCTTTCCATGATGGTAGCCGAGATAAACGCATTGTTTCATACACATTGGCAACTGATAAATCACAAAGACTATCATGTTTCTCCTTAAATGATTGAATTTTTGCTTTTATCGCTTTTGTAGGATTTTTGCCATCAGACCTATTTAGATTTTTCATGGATTTCCATTGTTTATGAAAGTCAACAAGAAGATCCAACCCTTTCCTCTTTTCATTGATAGGAATGCAAGTCTTTGACCACCTGTTTTCAAGTTCACTATACAATATTTTAAAAAGTTTCTCAATGATTCACTTTGATTTTCATTACGTTTAAGTGAAGTGACCATATTAAAATCTCAAAATGATTCCGGCGTTGCATGATTACCTTAAATAATTATTTTTATGAAACAGCGACCCCAACATTATCTTTGAAATGTATCATTTTTGGACCAAATATAGGTTTTGGTATAGGGAATGACATATCCCAGCCCCATGACTTAAAAATAATTCATGAGGTCAATAAACATTAAAATAGTTAAAAAATATATCTTTTTTGGGTTTTATTAAAACAGTGACCCCTAAAAGTAAAAAAAAAAGAAAAAAATTAATGATTTTTGTTGTATATTTTCGAACACTTATACCATAATCCCACTTTCAATATAAAAAATAATGCGGCAATGGGACACCCTGCTGTACCTATATTTGAAATGTACATGAAAGAAACATGGAAGCACACCTAAAATTAGCAACAAGTAGCATTTCGACATCTTAACTCTACAATCATGAATTAAATAACATATGGTTTTTTAAATGTCAAATGCATGTAAATTTCAATAACAGAGTTATCCTTGAACCCTAATGAAGCCATAAAATGAAAGAATCGACGACGATTTGACAATGTCAACAGGTGAATCAAAATACGAAACCAATACTAAGTTCCTTTCGAATTCTCGTATCTTATGAAAATTTCATTAGGGGACTAACCATCCCAGAATGGTAAAAGCAGCCACAGAGCCACACGCACGTTCAGTCAGAAATACGGTAGACGTAGATTGCAGGGTCGCCAGCTCACAGTCGCTGATGAGAAGACTGGGCTCCGGAATTCTTCAATACAGTGCTTTAGACTTGTTTTTATCAGAAATGATGCCACTGTAATCAACTTTAATAATTGTTAAGAATTATTAATAAATTGTTAATAACCTCATAAAATCCCCATAAATAGAGCAAGTGACTGCCACGTACCGTTTTACGAACGCACCTTACTATTTTAAGAGAGAAATTGCGGCTGGCGGCCATGTTTATCTCGAAAGAAACATAGCTTCCAGCCGCAAAAGCTAATCTTATAACACCGAGGTGCGTTCAGTCACTTGCTCTATTGCAAATAAATATGTATAACAACTTACCGTAACGTATGATATTGCGTGTAAAACAGAAAGTTGGTAGCACCCTCTGGGTTTTGCATGGGTAGTCTCATTCATGTTCTCCTCGTGGGAAGCAATGAATGGTGGTAAAGTACCCAAGTTTACAAAACTAATGCTTCTCCGTCCACTGCCGTCACTGTTTTGAAGAAAATTGGTTTGCTTCGTTCAAGTCCCTTCTAAATAAAAAGCAGATTTTAAAATAGAATTACAATTTTATTGTATTACTTTAATTTATCTATATGTTTGATTGCTGCAAAGAATTCAGCAAAATTTTGCGCATTGGATGGAATAAAAAGTAAGTTTTGCTGACACACGCACGATTTAACGCACTCAAGATACCAACAAATTTGATTACCACCGGACGGTCCAGAAATCTTATTAAAAATAAAAAAAAATGGCAAAATAAATAACATGAACACGATGCCTTTTCAGGCTAGGAATGCATCATAGGAATTAGATATCTAGGCACGAGGATGACTAATGTAAGAGACAATCCTGAATACGGGAAAATAATAATAACAACAACAAACTTGAATAAGATATGGAAAAAGAAAACAGGTAACTTTCTTGAAGCCAACACGTAAATGTTGTGCAGAGGGATATTAGTGTTAGTAGCTTGTTGGTGACACTAACCATGAACGCAAATATGCTGATAAACACTTGGTCGTCTTAATGGTTGCAAAAGACATGCGAAGAAAAAATACCTTGCTCATTGCAAATCAGGCTAGCCGTACATCTTCTAGTCAAGTAATGACTACATCGATACCTTTAAAAAATGTTTATTATTGCATGCAAATAGGAGGAATAATGAAGAAATACAGTACAGACAAATATAAAAGATGTATTTCGATTACGTCAGCTGCTGGTCCGCAAAGGAGAAGGTTGAAAGAAGCATGAAAAGCTTTTTAAAACCGCCTCTCTGGCAAATTAGACTCGATTGCCTAATGGGCTATCCGGTGGGTACCGGTTCGTTAACAAGTTCTGCGTATATTAAACCTTAACAATACATAGCTGTACGCCAATAGGTACGCATATGTTTAACACGCCATGTTTCGAAGTTCAGATCTTTGTTACTTTTTGTATAAGAGGCATAAATTCTGTAATTTACCTTCATCCCGGTGATTTCCACATGCGTAATATATAGCAATATATAAAATAAACATATGCTATATATGTTAAAATAAGGTCGATTACACTTTGCAACAGTTCCTTCAGTTTCATAAATACGCTGAAAAGGTGATAAAATAGCATGGCATTGTTGACTGGTATTTGAACAGCTTTATTTTTTCCCGCCTAGAGTAAATACATTGATATTGCTATTAGTCTATTACTTAGGTTGTTACTAAAGAACAACTTACCTGTCATAAATGTTACATGTGAGCAAATTGTTATTTGGTTTCTTTATGACATTAATTACGGTTACATTTACTTGCTGAAGGTTTACTAGTTTTACTTATAACTATTTTAATTCGTGGCAGTTTTTATAAATGTTTCATTTGTCATATTTTATTTCTGAATCTATATACATATGAACAGCTAAAATTTTATTTTTTTGAATACGTCACTCTGCAAAAATCACGTCTGGACCATAAACCAATACACATTCTTCTCTACATTTAGAGTTTTCTAATTCACTGTAGTGGTTAAATTTATATCAATGTATGCAAAAATGATTAGTTATTCCAAACTTTGTCCCATATTAATCAATAAGTACTTTGCTTCAACCGGTTATGAGTCCAGAAAACGCGCGTGATTTTGAATTATATTTAGCCAACTTTATTCACCTCATAATGGCAGCTACAACCCACATCGTCGTCTACATTGTCAAGTTTAATGTAGAAAATTACAGTGACTACCGATGTGAGTTTCTGATGGTCTATGATGGAACAACTGGGGATGAAGACCATGCTGTATGCTCCTGAAGGGAGAGTTGAAACACTACCTGAAGTGGTAATCAATTGAAGTCACAATTATTCTATTTTATTCTTGCATTCGTTTGCTTGGTGTTAAACATCCAAACCTAATCTCATTGGACCAAGCTTGGTTCGTAGTAATCATTTTCTTGGTGTTACACACTCAAACGTAGTCACATTGAACCGGGCATACTATTGGTCCATAGTGCATGTTCTCTGTGCGGGACACACTCAAACGAAGGCACTTTAAACGTGATGTATTTTATACATGATTTACCTTGTATTGTTTATTTTTTGTTCTTTTTTATTGGTTTATAGGTAAGGTTTATTTGTTTTTTTATGATTTTTTGCAAAATTTTTTATACATTTGAAAAAGGAATAAAATTTTTTAGTGAAAAAAAAAACTTGTGTATTTGATTTATAACAAACTACGAAATAAGTTTGACATTACAAGTAAGAATATTTTATTAATTGATTTGTAATATAATTGATTTCTTACCATTCCACCAATTTTATTTAGGTTTAATGAATTGGATAAACGTATTACAGTGTTACTGAGGCAAAGCTTTAAATTCACATCCAGTGTATTGGCTGCGTTTCCATCCATGTTGGGAATTACACTATTTCATAAATAAGGTAAACAATTGTGGCATTATAGAAAAATTAACACACTTATAAAACACGTAACTTATTTCAATTTTAATATTATAGCCCTGACATCACTCTATATTTTCATTATCCAGGTATCGGAATCCGACTGGTTTGAAAACGGGGCAACAGCCAACAATTGAATAGTCAGTTAGAAGGCAACCTTCCAAGGCCACCATAAACAACTAAGGACACACCTTTTTAATTTTATTAGGTGTTTTTCAATGTACAAATGTATTTAAATAATAAAATATTAAAAATAATTTGTTCGTGTCACTTTTTACTCATTTTATTTGTTTTATGTTGTATTTGAATAAGACACTTGTTACTTACTTTTTAAAATACGCTGAGTTTCTCTTTAAAAAGTACTTGTGTTTACATACATTCTTGGTAATTTAAAACGTTAAAAATTAATAATAAGTCAAAGTTAGAATTCAAATTTGAATTACACGCTTCATCAAAATAGCCACCGCAATGGATTCCGAGAAGGGGTTTACATTTTATTGTAATTTGCGGGTCTGAAACCATAAAAACCGAAGTAAATAATCATATCAACACATCATGATAGTAAAGAATCTCAAAAATATATTTCCTTTTTAGTTTGGTGTATATTAGTAACCAAAAAACATACAAAAAATGTCTGTTTTTTACCCTTACCCCCCCCCCTTTTCTTCCTAAAATGTCATAAAATAAAATAATTAATTACGGTTTAAGTTTTCAGCGGATTTACATAACTTTTACGGGAGTCGATAGGTATTAATAAAGGTGCAGCCAGCTGCAGGTCCCCACTTAGTTAAACGCTAAAGTAAGAGAAACGAAATTTTTAACGAAAAAAATTGTCGAAAAATGGAAAAAAGATTTCTAAAGCTTCGATCTCAAAACTAACAAAGAACAAAACCATTTATTAACCAATAAAAAATAGTTTTTAACTATAATTTATAATATTTTTAAGATATAAAAAAAAACCATAAAAATATACTTAAATCTTGCTCCACAAATTAAGACCCAAACTTAGCACTAAAAAATTAAGTCCCAAAGATTTAATTCAAAAAATGGGAAAAGATCGATTGCAAACACTATAAACAAATCGATCTTTTGCGTTCAACGATAATTTGGGAAATTTCATTGCGGCAGATGTTAATAATCGTATCGATGAAAACGATTGACGCTTTTCACTCACCGCTCATGAAACACGCCTCTTTTTCGCCTTATTTTCAAAACGCGCATTTATTCCGGGACAAAAATAATGTTGATAAGTTATTTAGATAGAGATTTGACAGGCGGTCATCACCTGGGGAACACGGTCACGGTTTTTTTGAGCCGTTTGGACGGTTTCGTCCCGAATACCCAAAAAAGACTCGCCAAGCTCCGCCCCTTTCCCACATAAACTACTCCCGTGAATGCTGTTTAGGGATTTGAAAAATGGCAAAAAAAAATTAACCTTTTAAGAATTTGAACGCCCACCTTTCCCTGTTTACGGCATCAATTTATGTCAAGTATTTCAGACGTAAATTGCAACGAAAAAAAAACGAAAAACGGAAAAGGAGGTTGGGAAATAAAGGGTGTCTAGGGAATAATTTCTATCTACTCGGTGAATTTCATTTAAAAACTAAAAAAATGAAAAAATTTTAAAAGAAACACATTTATTTGCGTTTTGTCGCTAAAGTCCAATATTGCACTAGATCGAATAAATGCAAAAATAATATGTGTATTATTGGTATTTTTTTGTTCAATATTTTTTTGTGAAATTCACCGGATTTGTGCAAGCACACATCCAGCACTTAGGCTGGCTCTGAAACATATATTCCACATAAACTTTACACCAATACTTGATGAAATTTCAGTTTTTCTGACCACTTCTGCTGCACCTGGTCTTCATTGTGAGTTTGACTGTCTATTCAAAATCAGTTGTTTACTCTGAAACAGATAAAATAAAAATAGTTAGTGTTACTAGAATTGAAGTAATTTTATTGATTATGATTAAAAATTCAAACTCCAGCTGTGATTCCGGACATTTGGAATCAGCTGAGCTAGATTGTGGTATCGGCAGTTGGCTTTTATCAGTCGGGTTGATAAATTATTATTTTTTAAATCCTTAAATCTGTCAACTGCACTGAGTGCATTCAGAACAGGATCTATGGTAGCCTAAATAATAAAGACATTTATGTCTGGGTTTTTATTGATAGCAGATATACTCACTTGATTTTATAGTTTCGATGCATGCTTCCCCTTTTCCATTGCCACCCTTTGCCCAAACAGACTCCCTTCCATCTAAATAAATTAAAAAAAATATAACTAAAATATTACTCAATAAGAACAAGACACTCCTTTTCACGACACACGGGTCGTATCAAGTAGCTGAGATTCTCAGCTTGCATCAGTAATTTCTACTGATCCAAGCGGAGAATTTGGAAAGACAGTAGCAGACGCCTCTATGCAGAACAGCAGACGAATAGTGCCAAATGCTGCATTATTATTATTATTTGTATAGAAAGAGAGGTTGCCAATTGCCATAGATGCCTGTGGAGTAAATAGCTATGATTACAAATTAATAATTAATTTAATAAATGCTACATTAAATTAAAAAATAAATGATTTTTTAAAATTTATTTCTCACTATTTAGAAACGTTAGTATAATAATGGTTTTTTCTTTTTCAAAATTCACCGTGCCGCTTTATCTTTCCCTAATTTCTAATCGAATAATTATTTTCACAATGACTCTTTTTAATTGAAACACGACTTTTTGTTTACCTCTAATCGTAGTCAGCTACTCGATACAGTATCAAAACCCTTACTGAAGCTCGATCTTGGTTTTCCCGACCCCCGGCTTACTACCGGAACTGGCGTGGGAAACGTAACATGTGTTACATAAATTTTTTTCTCTATTATCGCGCCCATTCCTTTCGGTAGTAACCGAGTCTCAGGTAATTTTGGGCATAGCCCTAAGCTCTAGCCCTCGGTCCCGGTGCAAATTTGAGTTGACCTTGACCAGCTAACAACGGAACATACTGGCACAACACAGAACAATTTATATTTTTCAATTTTTTCCCTATCGTGCCATTATCTTCTGTTGTTAAACTCGTCGAGGTCAACCCATATTGGCATCGGGGCCGATTCCTAATAATCTCTAGTCTACATAGACTAAGAAAAAATGAGAAGAGGCTTCAAGAATTCGCTGAGACAATGTTATCCAAACCATCTAGTCAAAATTTTCACTGAGACCAGCTGAGACAAGCTGAGGTCTCAGCTACTTGATACGACTAGTTTTGGGGATACCGAAACCGATACAGCGATGTGTCTCTAATTTTAGATTGGGGAGACCAGGGCTGATTAAATTTTTTTTAAATCGTCATATCTCGGCTTTTACTAAAGATATCTGAAATATTTCTGTTGTCAGCGATAGACAACTGTGTTTTATAGCTCCTGATTTTTTTTTTATATTTTTTTGTCTAAAATTGGTGGAGATAAAAAAATTATAGTGTAAACCCACATTCTTAGAAAACCCGAAAATAGTGGGGTTGAATGGACCCTCGTTTGTTTTGAATAAAATAATCTGTCTTTTTTTAAATATACAATTTATGAAAATAATTTTTTTGTATTTTAGTACTAAATTCTAAATAAAAATATCACTTTATGTGTAAAAAGTTACATACATCTGCTTTCTTGTTTAATTATCGTAATAGGGCTGATTGGTTGATGGAGGATGGTTCTATTAATTATCGATTACTTAAAAAACAAGATTGATTTCTAAGAACCTCCAATTAAAAAAAAACCCAGGAGCAATCTGCATTCTGAACATGGCCTTCGTGAAAAACCGCATTCCAATTGTTTTGTTTTCCAAGAGGCAAGAGGCAAGAGCGTGAAAAGTTACGTGTAATTCAGACCAGATGAAAAAATCTGGTTCCCTTTACCCACCAGATACAGGTGTGTAACTTTTTCCTTCTGTCCAATTCCTTTACAAGTGGTGGCAACATCGCATTGACGGCGCAAAATTCAAATTGTTTATGTTATGTTTTGAGTACTTAATCAGTTATTAATGAAAAATAGAAATACATAATAAAATATTGTTGTTTTTTATAGTCCGGGTTTGTATTTGCTGACTGGAATAAATATTTTACACTTAATTGTACACAACATTAATAACTAATTCATTATTATCAATCTTCGAAAGTTGAGTCAATATCGAAGTCATTTTCTTCGCAGTGACTAGTGGTATCTTCGTCGTCTTCTGAATCAATTTCTTCCTCTGGAGCCAACATGTCCTGTAGCGTAGGTGTCAGCTCACCGATGAACCAATTAGGCGTGAATTTGTTGTCACGCAAAATCCATCCGTTTTTCTCTGGATGGAAAATTACAGGCTTTTTTTCATTTGCGTGGTTCCATATCGAACAAATGCAATTCGCTCTCATTATTTTTTGCATGTGAACGGATGAGCAGGGAGGCAACAGACTGAAATCAATCCTTTTGACATTTTTCATCGGTTTCTTGCCTTTTTTGGGTTTATACACTTTCATAAATCGAAAATTATCTATACCGATATTTCAGAAAACAATTAGATCGAAAGATTCACGTATTTGTGAAGATAAACTCTATTGTATTATTCAATTACTTTATCAAAAGAACATTTAGTATTTGTATGCTTTCTACTGCGAGACTAGAACACTGGTCTCAGAATGACAGATTCACAGAGGTCAGAAGCGCTAGACCGTACTGCTGAGCTAAACGGGTATTAGTCTGGGGGCTCAGCAACCAAAAGATGCCTTTTGATTAGCAAAATGTTTAGGGGTAAAATAGGGTTAGGGGGATTGTCAGACGCAAGAAAAGCCACGTCTGTCGACTGTCAGCCGGGGCGTTCAAACGTGACGTGATCACGAAGTCGGCGTTAAGGGTAGAAAATTAAACTTTGTTTAGAAAAAATGAATTATGTCTAAAAAGTAAGCCACTGTCATGCTGATCAATATTCCCGCATGACAGATGTCAAATTTAGGGACAAGATTAACATATCATCTTAAAAATTAATAAAAGGGTAAAGTTTTCAAAGTTGTTTTGAAAATCCAATCCTTACATTACAAAATAGAGGAAAATCAACTTTATTTAATTTCCGACATAGAGACGTCATAATCTGAGGCCTTGAGGGTATCAGACGTCGGTGTGTAACGGAATTTCACGAACTTTCAGTCATTATTTGATACCGGCAACGCTGTATCCAAGGTGCATAATTTAAAATAGCGAGATGGTTTGGTGAGGATATATGACTTTGAAATTAAGTAAATGTGAACATAAAATCTAACTGTTTATTATAAACTGATGGATTAGTTTAGTTTAGCAGATCACTTTATGATTATTTGGCTTGTGTTATTGGCAGTTCTTGGTTATTTGGTTCATACATATTAAGAATAATTAACAGTTAGGACAGAAAATACAGTACTGAGAAAAGTTAATTAAGGCAAAACGATAAAATTAATCATCGTCCGAATCCGAATCAATGTCATCGTCACTTGAACTCTGGTGCACTTCTTCGTCTTCTTCGATTTCGGAAACCACGATGTCTTCTAAACAAGCAGGAGACATTTCACCTTCAAACCAGTTTAAAGACAATTGCCCATCGATCAAAATCCAGTCGGAATTCTCGGAACGATAGAGAACTAAGAAATTATGACAATAATAAATTAATGGCCCTATAGGAACTTAAGTCTTTAAACCTTGGGTTTTGATTGGAAGCTTTTTGCTTTACAAAGAAAAACGCTAAAAACATTCGGAATGAAACATCGAATTCGATCACGAGTCTCCGGCATGACAGCCGAATAGTCTACCATGTACGCAACATTCAATACTTTTATAAGTATTTTTAGGCTGACAAACAATACAGTGAAATTATTTTGGCTTCTACCATTTAGAAATAAAATTTTGCATGTAATAAATCGACACTTCGCGTTTTTTTACCAAAATACCAGAAGAAAAACATAATTGTTATGAGTTTCGATCATTGGACTCCCGCATCATAGACAGAGCTTCTTCTTCTTAACCAATCATTACGTATTAAAATAAGCTATTCTAGATTATTATTTGATGTGGTGTACGTAGTTCTTACAAATTTGAACCCCAACGCTACACTGTATATTGTAGCAACGTTGCTTTTAAACAAATGGATCAAATTAAGACGTCTTCTGAGGGACGTGATTTTTAAAAAAAACCACCGTTGCTTAAGCGCGTCCTTAGACCGTCCTTTGATGGTGCAGTGCTGCACGTCCTAGTAAGACAGATTTAGGATGAGTTACTGAATTAAATTGTTATGTGGAAGAAATAAATTTTTTTTGAATGGTCCAATGGTGAAATCTGACGTGTATTCGAAGGTTTGTCCTCCTTCTACTGCTTTGCTGCAATTTCCTTTTAAGTTTGTGATTGCACTAAAGGGTCATTACTTTTTATCAGTGTTTTCAATTCTTCTTGACATCTTGTTTAATCGATGTCGCAGTCTTACACAGTTGGTTGTTCATTTAATTAATCCGTGGTGTATTACACATTTTTCGTATGGTTCTTTTTCTTCTTTCGACAGGCAGCAGGCGATCATGTCCCAGGTAATTATCATGTTAAATGTTAATCAAATTTTCGTCAAGTCCCTACTTGTCAAAGACACGGCTATCAGAAAGAAAGACGGGAATGGCTTAACGAAGTAAGTGATGGAGGTGGTGAGGGTGGCCAAAGAAGATACCATACTAGAAGCAATGGAGGCAACATCCCCTACCCGATTAGTTAAAACCGTTAAGATTAATTCGAGGTCTTTAAAAAAAATTAAATCATCTTCCTCAAAATTGTCAATAAGATGGCGGTGTGGTTTCGGAGTACATATCGGCAGGGATGTGCTGTAGATTCGGGGACCAGGAAGAGAAGATGAATGGGGAGGAAAAGGATACCAAGGAGGAGTCAGTTCCGGCGGATGAACCGAGGGAAACAACGCAGAAAATCCAAGATTGTGGATTTGGAGAAAGAAGCTTATTTGACGGATCAGCGTGGAAAACGCGAACACCAGGAGAAAGGTACCAGAAAGAAGAACGAGAGTCCGTGACATCCACGGGTGGAAGCGGCAACAGAGAAAGTTGTCATCGTGATTGGCGTGGGGCACGGCGATTAATCCCAGCTCCCGTGGGAAGCAAACGGACCTTTAGGCCGTCAGGACACACAATCAGACACCGAACAGGACAAAGTTTTCAATCAACGTGAAATATTTTCCCCGGTGATAAACGTAGCTGGAGCAGGTGGAAAGGAGATATTCGAGCAGTCGGGGCAGAAGGATCTATATACATTAGCGAGACCTTTGTTCAGCAGAAACGTGGTCGGGAACAGCACACCAGAGAGGTGGCGGACGGAAAACACGACAGAAGAAGGATCAGATTCGAAATCGGGGCAACAAGTGTTTGAGAGGCAAGCTGATACTGTACAATTAAGTTACCGTAGCCCGGCGTCCCTAGGCGAAATAGTAAAACAAGGCACGCGAAGATCAGAAAGCGTAAGTGAAGTAAACAGGCTCCAGTGTCCCAGTTCGGCGACTCAGAACAAGGAAGGAAGGCAAGGGGCACGGACGAAAGGCCCAGCTAATAGTCAACCGGAAATTTCTGCGACACCAGCAGCCAAACCAAGGGCAACGGTAGGAATAATTGCAATGGGCCTGCTCAAGTGTAAAGCACCACCAGTGTTTTCAGGAAAAATAGGAGAGGACGCGGCCGACTGGAAGAAGAGTTTTGAAGTACTAAGGGAATACAACACCTGGACGGATGTGGATAAGCGAACAGATTTCGGCAAAGGTTTGGAGGAACCTGCGAGACAATGGTTCCAATGTTGAATGCCCCAGTACTGTGGGGAGACACAGCAGCGGTTGCAGCGACGCATACAACCAGAGCAGTATGGGCCATTGATGGAATAAGAACAGTTCATGCAGAGAGGGTACGCCATATACTAGGAGGCGATATTGCGCAAAAAGAAGCAATTAATAAGCAATTAATGAGCCAGGAGCGGATTATTACTACGAAGTTGTGAACCTCTGTCAGGGGGTAAATCAAGAAATGGAAGAAGAGGCAAAAATGGAATACAGTTTCAGTTATAGAACCGCCTAGCTAAGGAAACGGCTCGGTTATCGAACTGATTTTTCTTTGCCGGGTTTCAGGGCCGCCATTGGCCGTATTGTGAACTAGACTATGTTTCGGTTGCGGGAATAAATGAGTTATACACTTTAAAACATGCAAAAACTTTACTTCAATTGGTTGTAGCAGTTTTAGGCAATGGTGTAAATTGATTCAATGGCCCAGCTTAAAATAATTGGCTGCAAAGTAATTCGGATGGGAAACAATAGAAATAAAATATTATTTAACGCTTTAGAACTCATTATTAATACTTTCTGGTTGTTTTGTTTTGTTTTATTTGTAGTTCTAGTTTGTAAAACGAATTGCAATTTTACCAATTGGTGATTTGTCAACCTCTGTGGTAGAATTCTTTTCTTGGTAAAGAAGGGGAAGAATTGTTAAAACATTAAGGTCTAGTATGTAAGCTCCCAACACTCATTCTAAACTTCTAGTATCTTCTTCTATTCCAGTCCTTCTAGCAACTCATATTTCGTCTCTTCTGGTATGCTAAAAGTTCTTCAAACTCATCATTCAACTGCTTTAAAAGATCGTTTCATACCCATGAATATACATAAGTATCTTACCATTAATAACCAGATACTACATTACAAATAGACTTAAAACATTTTTTACTTTTCTATAGCAGCGATTCGAACGAGGGACTCTAGTTCCATAGTAATCAGAATCAGCATTACGAATGTGCTATACGCTTTTAACACATTGTAAAAGTTTGAGTGGTGAAAGAATCGACAATAGGTGACGCTTAGATCAGGTGCTATGTAAAAAAAGAAAAAAAATCTGAGCACTTGAAATTGATCCCAGTGCCCCTGGTGGCGCAAGCACAAATCTGAATTTTCTCTGTAAAACATTTGAGTGTAACGACTTTGGGGTATAGGGAAGCATTTTTTAGTTCAAATAGTTAAAAACATGCACTATATTCTAATAGAGTAAAGAAAAACGCGTCGTTCGGCATAAAAAAATTAATTTAAGGATGTTTTGAAGTATTTTATTTACATTTTTGGAAACGCCGGAATTAACATGGCGTTTATGGGGAGAGAAGTGGTGTACCTAATCATGTGAACGATACTTTAGCGCCCTGGGTGTAGCTCCTACAATTTTTTCATGTTAAGATAACTTTTAGAGCACATTCTCTTCTGATAGAGGAAAAAAGAAAAAACAATTTAGTCCTTACCAGTAAAAAGATATTTAAGTTTTCCTGAGACCCGTAGCGCCATAAGAATGCACTAAAAAAACGGGTGTGTACCTTATCTTTTGGTGGGTACTTTATGTCACAAGGATAGACTAGACACATTGTACTTTTTGTAGACCATACTTTATTTTATTTAACCACTGGATGAGAGTATATCAAGTAAGGCCGAGAAGAGATAGACAGTCCACCAGGTAAAGGTAACATATGATCAAGCAAGCAGACTATTCGCACACAGAGTAAATTGGCTGTAGTGCCACCTAGTGGCTCAATCAGAATACTCAACTTGACCAGGGGCCGTATTCTAGCCTTGGCTTATTTTCTAGTCATGAACTTACGAAAATATCTTATAAAATTTTCTTACTCAAGTTAGAAAATATTCAGGTAATATAATGAGTTCAATATTTCCAAAAAACCAAATTCCAGCATTTTTTTTCAAGATTTATTACTTTAACTTAAGCCAAGTTAAAATTATAAGATCAAATTTTTTAAGCATAGAATTTTTTTGTTCTTGGAAAGTGGAACTTATTGTAACCAATAAAAATATTCGTTTCATGACATTTGGTTTGGTAATCGATGCTGTTTAGTTTATTGCTAGAAAAATATACAAGGAATCTACTAGAATTTTTTGTTCAAATTACAAGACTTTTTCAATCTGTACAAGTTGTTTTAATTTGAACCTGTATTAGTATTTCATTGTTCTAGTCAACAAGTAACGTGAATATAAAAGCCCCAGCAGCAGTTAAAGACAAAGCGTGGTCCGCCTTACAAATAAAACTTAAGATGATTAATATATTGCAAGAAAGGTATTTTTTCATATTTATACAGTCGCGGCTGTAAGTTTCTTTACGTGTAGCCATGAAGGAGGAATGGAGGAGGCGCTACTCGCATAAGGCCCTGCAAAGAAAAGTGACGCTATGCTGTTATTGCCGTTGGCAGTAAATTAGTTCTCAATTTCTCACTAGGTGCGGAAGGGTAGTCTTACATGTTGAAATTTAGATGTCGGTTTCCATCGTTACGCAAGTTTAGTCTGCTGTCAGCCAAAAACAGAAAGCATTTCAAACGTGAAAATGTCTTGTTGTGTTTTAGGATGTAGAACAGGATATAAGCCGACCAAAAAATATCCGAATCCTTTAAAACATTGTGTTTTTACCTTCCCTAAAGACGTGGAATTGAGGGCAAAATGGATTGCTGCTGTTGGGCGATCACATTGGAATCCAACTTGCAGAAGTGTAGTTTGTGCACGACATTTTCTTTCCAGTGACTGTCGCGAAGATAACAGAATTATTGCAGATGAATCAGTGAATTTATTTGACAGTTTTCGTAAACGTCTTTTGCCAACAGCCATCCCATCTGTAAACCTTACACCACAAGAAGGTATAAGTTGTTCATCGATAATTGTTTGTATACATCTAATTTTTTTCTACAGCTGTTAATTAATAGTTCTAATTCTCTATCTTTTGCTATATGTAAGAGAGTCAACCAAGGTTACCAACCATTAGGAAAAGAAAAATGTTAGAGGATTCTGTTATCTGTTCAGCTTCATCAATGCCTGTGAAAAGAAAAACATATGAAAGAAACAAATGCCATCTCATAATGCCAGACAGCCAAACATCGCAACCAGTAGCAACTTTAACTCGATCTCTCTCTTTGGCAGAGGGGATTGATTACTGTGTTAATGAAATCGGCCACAGAAACGTAAACTATGACGAACAACAAGTTGTAAATTCACCTACCATGCATGAGGCTTATAATTCTGAGACAGGAACAAGGTAACGGTTATATTTAGTAAATAATGTTACATGGGATTTTAAATAACAAAACATTTTTTTAGTTGTGAAATGGAGACCAACGACACACAAGAAGAATCAATCTGCGTCGAAACCGAAAACCTGCCTACAAACTGCCCCAAGGTCGATGACCCAGAAATTTTCCCACCGACAGAGGTGTGGACCGAACTCAAGCTAGGAGTATGTAACATACCTGCTCATAGATTACATTTAGTGGAAGCAATAGTTGTTGACGGATGTCCTACGGTTATCAAGTCAGCCACCATCGATTTTCTTCAAGCTACGGTTACAAAATACATGCTAGGCAAATTATGCGACCAAGCTAATACTGGAATATCCAATCCCCAAACATTTTCAACTATCGCCGAAGCAAACAAAATGTTGCGAGATTTTGCAACACAAGATAGGTGTGTTGGAATCAGCGATCCTGCATTCAAAGATATAGTCCGCGTTGCAACTGCATCACATCTACATGAGCCTGAGGACGATACAAAAATTTGGAGAGCTAAAAAGTAAGACACCTTGCTACACATTTTCTTTTCTGGTTAATTTTGTAACATTTGAATCTTCAATTCAGTTGTCACTTGCTTGCGGCGACAGATAGCGCCATATGTGTTGAATGCAAATCGCTTCTGCCTGCATTGGTCATGAGCCGCTACCGTGCCACCAAAACAGGAAAAAGTGCTGCGAATAAGGTGATTCACGCATACAAAACTAAAGAAGAACTACAGTATGCACTTAATCAGGCAACAAGAAAAATTAAAGTGCTGGAAAGGTGGAAGAAACGCGCGCTTGCACGATTAAAGGTATGGGAAAATAACGTTTATTATCATGGTGGATTCTATTAATTTACAACTTTTGTTCCGACTTACTAGACCCTGAAGGCAGAGGTATGCAACATTCGCTTAAAACTGGCCGAAGCTGCTAAAACAACCACATTACAACACCTCATGAAGAATATGAAGACACCCATGGACCCCAAGGTAAAAACTTATCACGCTCCGTCATGCACTTCACCTGTATAACTATACCTTAAAGCGTCCACACATCACTGAAATCTACACCACCCGTTATTCATCAACTACACATATACCATGCTCCCTTTATTACATACCAAAAATGAATTTGTGACGGCAGGGTTCATATTTTCCCTGTTAATCGTCTTTTATGAATCCCTGTAGCCTCCATGTATCACATTTTGAACAACTGTCTCCCTGTAGATTGCACACTTCATCTAAAAACACATTTATTTACGCACTTCGTCCCACTCGACCTACTACACTATTGTATATTGTTATTTGCACACAATTATTGTTAGTATTTGGTTATGATAAACGATTCATATCTTCTCGGTGTATTTCAGGCCAAGTTAACTCTACAAACAATTTTAGCCCGGGCACAAGTTCAAAGCAAACACGGAATGCGCTACGAGGCAGAGTGGTTGCTCGAATGTCTTCTTCTTAGAATCAAAAGTGTTGCGGCATACGAACATATAAGAAGACTCAAGCTCCTTCCCCTACCTAGCTGTAGCACTTTGCGACGACTTCTTAGCGGTGTTAGTTGCCATTTCGGTTTCAACACGGCAGCCCTGAAGGCCGTAGAAAAAATTGTGGAAGGGAAATCAGGAAAAGATCTTTCAGTCATCCTCACTTTCGACGAAATAGCCCTTACTCCGCAACCGAATTTCAACCAAGAATCGCTTGCTATAGACGGTTTTGTGAACCTTAGTATTGATCCCGTTTACAACAGAGATGAAATGGAGCATCATGATGAGGTAGACGCGTCGCGACCAGAGCCTAATATAAGCGAGACTCCAGTGCTAGCAGATCATGCTCTGGTTTTCATGGTTCGACCGCTACTGAGTAATTGGGTTCAACCGTTTGGAGTGTTTGCTTCTGCTGGAGCTGCTTCCGGCGATGATTTGCATCGCTTAGTTATTGCTGCGATTATACGGCTTGAAGCTCGCGGTGTCCGGGTATTGGCAGCTGTAAGTGATGGCGCATCTACTAACATGAAATTTTGGAAGCTCACCGGAGCCGGCGTTGAAAAGAAAGGTGATGAAGAAACAGTCACGAATTCATTTCCTCACCCCATAGATCCTGATCGAAAAATTCATGTACTCCAAGACCCACCCCATGCATTCAAATGCGTGCGGAACCAACTTTACAATCACGAAACAGTGCAGGTTCGTCAATTGAATATTTAGAGCGATTACATTACTGTATTACATTTTGTTTCAATGAACAGTGTCAAGGGGAATTGATGACTCCCCATCAGCTAATAGCTGAGTTATATGATACTGATGCAGTATTTGGTGAAGGAGCGGCCTGTCCAAAGCTGAGAAAGATGCATATAAACCCCACCTCATTTCAGAAAATGAATGTCAGCTTAGCTATGCAGGTATCGCTTCAAACAAGTGTTGTCCGCAGTATCAGTGTAATATAACATTTATACCTTCTATCAGGTTCTTTCTTCTTCAGTTGCCAAGGGGCTGGAATACTACCGCACTTGTCCTCAAATTGAAGAAGAAGTTAGGAGAAAGTTTGTCAAAAGCAAACCAGTAGAAGAATTACTACAATTACTGAACGACTGCTTCGACACCATGAATGCCCGTAGGCCACGCGACGGCATTAAAAAGGAGAAATGGCAGGAAAAAAAAGAGGTAAACATTTCTTCACTATTTTGTTTGATGAAAGCTATATATGTAAGCCTGATGAATCTGACGTTACGTTTGATATTAATAGAAGCTGCTCAAATTGGATGAAATCTTACGTGAAACTACAGTTTTCATCAAGATGAAGCTCTCAGTTGTTCCTAAGCCGAAAGATCGTACGCAGTCTTTTTATCAAGGGGTGGCACGTCCGGAATTACCTCCACCTTTTGTCTCTAAAGACACAATAAAGGCTCTACGAATAACTATCAAATCAATAATAGACCTGATTGAGCTTTTATTGGGCCCTTCGTTCAACTTGACCTATGTCCTCACAGCAAAATTTAATCAAGATTGTTTGGAGGTAAGGTTATATAGTTGTGCAATGGCGCACGTTAATAACTGATTTGATGACAAGGATATATTTCATTTTTTTATACAGAGGTTTTTTGGGATCATTCGCTCAGCGGGTGGAGCACAAAACAAACCAACCGCATCCTCATTTCTCCAACTGTTCAGAATGCTCAGCTTATATTACCCGACCAAGACCATTCTCCGAGGATGCAACGTCGATGGAGAGGAGAAAATAGAAATGCTGACATCATACATGGATTGGCTGGTCCAGCGTTTTAAAGATAACGTGAAAGTTAACAAATCTCTCAAGGACTACATGAAGGACCTTCTGCTAACCAACATGAAGGTAGACCATGATAACAACAGCGATTTTGACGTAGATGTGTCGGCCAAAAATCAAAATGTCGTATTTCAAATCAGTGGCTATTTGATACATCGTTTTGTTAAAAATGGCAATTATTGCCATGAATGCCACCAAACGATGGAATTTAAATTGGAAAATTTACCTGCGGATTTTACGGCTCATTTTCTCACGAAAACAAAAAGCAGGGGGAAATTGAGAAACTCTTCCCCGAAACTGTTTGAATTGTTGAAAAGAGTAGAATTTTATGTGTTAGACTTTTGCGCTGTTGGAGATATAATTCATTTCGATTCTTTTCGTGATATTCTCTATACTCTTTGCGTCGATAAGCTTCCAAAAGTGGGCTGTCCTACTCACTTTTTGAAATTAATGAGCAATATTATTTATGATTTTTTAGTGATTCGTTATAAATACGTAACTAAACAAATGAGCGATGATTTGTGCGGAGCGATTCACACCAAAAAACATGCTCATTCAAAACTTTCAAAATTGTAGACCCTCATGTACCTTATTTATTACTAGTCTACCACCTGAGAGAATAAATTTTTAGTTTTTTTGAACTCGCGCGTTTTATTAGCATCACAATAAAAAGTACATGGAAGGCTACCCTTCCGCACCTAGTGACAAAAAAGGGAATCAATCTTTTGCCAACGGCAATAACAGCATAGCGTCACTTTTCAGCCGAAGTGGGCCCTCCTCCTTTCCTCCTTCATGGTGTAGCTAAAAAACCCGCTCTTTTACTGTGTATTGGCGGATGGTATGTGCCTATGGCAGAGGTTGAGATACCTTATTTGTTCTCTCTATTTTGTTTCTTACACCCTACCCCTCCGCCCATATGTAATTTTTTTTAAAGAGAAAAACTGAAGTTAAGAAAAAAAACCGTGCTTAAGCCAAGGCTAGAATACGGCCCCAGGGGTCGAATTCTGACTTTCTTACTTTACTTAGTGTATTTTTCCTTCTTTTACTTTCGACCATCATTTTTCAAAGTCAAAGTAGAATTTTCGATTCCTAACTTTCACCGAAAAAGTAAAGTTTGATTCTGAGTCAGATTGAACTTAAAAACAACGTTTACTTTCAAAGTAAGGATCTAGACTTTCCTTGACTTCACGAGAACTTAACTTACGAGAAATTCAATGGTAAGAATGTCAAACAATCAAGCTTGTAGACCCTGAGCGGATGCTGAGTTGCAAGTTCTCGCATTGATCGCAATTGCGTATTGTTGGATTCACCCCATCTTTTCCTCTCGTAAAAACCGGTTTTTTTGTTTCCTGTGTTATTATTAGAAGGAATTGAAACTTTATTTTAATTTTAAAGTGTACGTTGATTTTTTGGTGATTTAATACAATTTTTTTTCAACCAACATCTTCGTTTCTTTTTTTTTAAATAAATTTTTAAAGAATTGGGTTTACATTGAAATTGTCAGCTGACGGACTGAACACCACAAAGTGAAGTCAATGTGGTATGGCCTCTGCCATGGCAGTGGGAAATATTCCCCTTAGTCATACATTTAATCTTTTCAAACTTTCTCCTTACTTAGAAGGTTTAGTGGAAAAGGAAAAAAAGATTTATTTGGAAAAGTTGTGTACCCTAAATATTGATTTAGGGTATTTATTCTTCCAAACGAAATGTGGCAAAAACAAATTTCTTTGCTAGAAAAGTTCCTGCCTAACATAACTGTTCATGACATTTACGTTTTCTTAATTGCAAGAAGAAGTAGGGACACTGAATTGCAACTTAATGCCCACAAAACTATGTCTGATTCTCTGCAATATGTCAAGTGGGGCTGGGTATCTGCCTTGTCAGGAATCCATTTGCCTAACGACAAAGTTTTAGTAAAGGCTGCTGTTCCTCATTCACAGTCATTGAGGAAAAAAGAAGTTACACCGTGGGTTGCAATTCATCCCAACAAATCTATCATTGCAGCTCACTGTCCTTGCACAACTGGGTAAGACAAATTTTAACGTAAAATGGTTTCTAACATGTAACACACTATTTTAAATAATTTAGGCTAGGTAATGTTTGTTGTCATGTTGGTGCACTTATGTACAGCATCATCTATGCGATGAATGTGCCTTGTACTGCTCAAGAAAACAAGTGGCTTGATACCCACACAAAACATCACATAGTAAGTTGAATATACAAATCAAACTATACATACGCTTATAATTTGACTTTTCTTAGGGGCTCATCCACCAGCTATGTCAACTGAATACTTCACAATAAAAAAACACAGATGAAGAAGAATTTAATAAGAATTAAAAGATGAAAATGATATCCACCACAACGATTCCGGAAATTACATTAGAAGAAATTTCTTCTTTTCACAGTAAGCTGGTTTCTCAGCGCGCAGTCCAGTTGTACGTCCTTGATGAATTTGCTGCAAACTTCGTTCCACCAGATCTCCCGACTCCCATCACAGAAATCTTTAACGCTGGCTTTTTAAACAAACCATTTGAAACAGTGCTAGCAGAGATCGATAGACTTCTTCAAACTGACCTGTTTACAGTTACAGCAAACCAATCAGAATCTGTGCAAAAACTAACTAAAGGACAAACCAAAGCTAAGTTGTGGAACATCTATCGATCTGGACTTTGCACTGCATCGAAGTCTCATACCATTTGCCACACGAACATTGTGAAACCATGTACGTCGCTCCTAAAATCAAATCGTTATCCTGCTGACAACATTTTTTCAACTGAGGCAACAAGGTATTTGTAATTCTTTGTGTATTTGGTTCTAGTGTATAAATAAAGAATCTCTATTTATCTAGGTATGGCATTGAAAATGAAACCAAGTGCCTTAAGAAAGGAATATGCTGGTTGCGTGAACGAAATCTCCACCCATCATTTACCGTGACAAAATGTGGATTAATATTGTCGACTAGTTTTCTGGGAATGGCAGCATCCCCTGACAGCTTGTTCGTCTGTGAATGCCACGGTCGTTGTGTGGTAGAAGTAAAGTGTTCATGGAAACATCGTAATGCTGCTTCAATAAGTCAGGTTGCTTTAGATAACAATAATTTTTGTTTGATGTACGACTGTGAGGAGGAAGCATTCTTCTTTTAAAAAAACCATCTGTGCTTTTATCAGATACAACAGCAAATGATTGTTTGTGATTGTACTTATGGAATTTTCATGATGTTCATAGAAAAAGACATTTGTGTTATCAGCATTCCTTTTGACAAAGTGGTTGCGGACGAAATAATCTCAAAAACACATAAATATATGAGGCAAGTTATGTTACCGCAATTACTTTGTGAGCATTACGTTAAATCAAACAACGTAAGTGAACTAAGTTTAAAAGAAAACGTTATTATTGAACTAGTCATAAGTGATTTAAACGTTGAAGTCCCATCAGTGACAGAAATGGGAGTTGAGCTAGCAAACCAAAGAGCAAACCAAAGTTATCTTATTTGTTGTCAAGATGACAAAAAACGCGATAAAACTGTTACGTGTAGTAATAGTTCCTGCCTGATATATACCTTCCATAAAAGTTGTGTAGTCCCACCAAGAAAACGATTTAGTAACAATTGGATGTGTAAAACGTGTACAAATGCTTTAAAAAAGGTAAAAATGAATAGCGAGAACAACGTCCCCAGTACTAAGAAAGCTTTGGGTGGAAAAAGTAAGGTCCTCAGCGCAAAGAATGTGTAATTTGATATGGTTATTCATTACATGTAATTAAATGCAACCGAGAAATGAAAAATATAAACATTTAAATCGTTTACTTTTTCATGAATCACCAGGGCGGTACCATCGATGGCATAGCGTTCATAAGGCAACAGCATACAACAACAATTTTATCAATGAACGCATTTCTATTAAAATCAATATTCATTTCAGGAATCTTTATTGGACCACGAAGGATTGTATACTTTTTCCTTAAGTTACCTATTCCTCTCTCAATGTGTATTCTCTCATTAGAAACGATCCGCGAAAATTCTGTCTCAGACCCTTCTAGCTGCGGTCTAAGTCCCTTAAAAGCAGGAGTTACTAATGTAGCGCCAAGTGCCTCGATTTCTTCACCTATCAAAAATCCATGATTTGCTTGATCTCCTTCTCTTACATATTTGACAAATTCAGATTGCCTCACAATTTCTACATCTGTGCTGCGGCCAACGAATCCTTTGGAACAAAAGTTAATTGATCCCTGTGGGGTCATGCTCACCATATATTTTGCAGTATGATGAGACTTATATTTGGAATAACATGAAGCCTTATCAATGATGTTTGAATGCATCTCGCAGTTAATCTCAAAACAGTCTAGTATAGCGATACAATTCGGATAATGTTTTCTGAAAGACAGTGGCATTGTAAGTTTAGATGCCTTACTATCAGGCAAAAGCAATAAAGCAGGTGGAAGACGAACGTACATTACATCTATAAATTTCTCAATGTAACGTTTTACTGTTGTACGATGAATGTCAAATCTGTAAGCAAAGTCTTTGTTTCCCAAATTTAATCTAAGCTTCATAAGAGTTAAAATGAATTGTTCTTTAAGTGAAATTTTTTAATCTGGGATCATGATGTAAAGCAGGATGTAAAGCATAAAAAATATCAGAAAGTAGATCGAAACTACTTAACCCTGTGTAATATAAAATCATTTCCTTATCCTGCTTTAGTTGATGTAACATAGATTTACTAAGTTTCAGTTTTTCTAATGCATCAAATGCAGTCAATTCAGCTTGTTGTCTCTTTACCAATAATTCTTCTATTGAAGCACTTAACATCTCTACCTTTCTAAGGGCTGCATCCCTTTCCAATGTCATTTGTTGTAGTTGGTGTTGAAGCGATGTTATTTCTTTTTGGAATGGATCATTTTTCATTTCAGGAATGAAAGTTTGTTCCATGTCATTCAGTGTAGTGTAATTAACTGGCTCAACATTGAAAACTTCAGCAACCGATTCTTCTTTAATGTTTGTTGATGTGTCTGGTTCCTGCATAAAATAGAGTATTATAAAATGTCACGATGAAACTAAAATAATGAGTTACCTGTATTAAGTCCGGTGTCATTTTGTCACCAATACAAGTTTTCAAGAAATCTTTTTTTTTGCCTCCGTATGTATCTACTACTTGTTTTGGTTGAAGTTTGTCCACCAACATCAATACTGGGTAACCAATCTGGATGAGTCTCGTCTTTATTATTGCTAGGTTTCCCTAAATATAGATATGGGTACAGTGCCGGTCCAGTTATAGAACCGCCTAGCTATGGAACCGGCTCGGTTATCGAACCGATTTTTCTTTGCCGTGTTTCAGTGCCACCGTTGGCCGTATTATGAACTATATAGATTTTCTATGGCGGGAATGAACGGGTTTTGCCTTTTGAAACATGCAAAAAAATATTACTGTAATGGGTTTTATCTTTTTAGGCAATGTTGTACATCGGTTCAATGACACAACTAATAATAATAGGCGTTAAAGTTATTCATACCAAATACAATAATAATAGGCGGTAAAGTTATTCATACCAAATACAATAGAATACAATAGCTTCCTTTATTCATTCTTATCTTCTAGCACCTTGTTCCATTCCAGTCCTTCTACCAACTCTAATTTCATTTTCCTTCTGTTATGACAACAGTTCTTCTAGTTCATCAAACCACTTCCTCTGTGGATGGTCCCCAACCAATGAAGATACACTATTATCTCACCATTCATAGCCATAGACTATATTACACAGAAATTAAAAACCTTTTTAGGTTAGTCATAGCAGCGGTTCGAACACCGGACTCTAGTTCCATAGCAAACAGCATTACCACTCTGCTATGTGCCCTTACATTCTAAGACCGCCAAAGTTTGAGGGATGAAAGAACCGACGATAGGTGGCACTAAGATAGGGTGCTTGGTTATAGAACCATTCAGTTATAGAACCGCGCACAGGCCGGTTCTATAACTGGACCGGCACTGTACAACTAAATGGTGTTGTATATACACGATAAGTTGCTTTTGCAGTTACCATTTATGAAATGCTTCCCACAAACTAAAATCTTCAAATTAGGTGGCAAATCTAAATTCAACTTCAGCACCTTAAGCCAAGCCACTCTTCTTCTTTGTTGTTTCTCTTTTTAGAAGTACAACGTGCATTAACTTTTGGTATTCGGAAATAAGATACCACTGTGGTTTTTTTACATCCTTTTACACAGCAAATATCACCACCCATGATGAAACTGTCAAGGATTTTGAACTTTACGGACTGACGTTTGATCAAACAAAGGGAAAAAATTGCAGAAGCGTCTGCTTTTACATGTAAACACAATTCTTTAACAATTTATTTAAAAAAAAAGAAACGAAGATATGGGTTGAAAAAAATTGTATTAAATCACCAAAAATAACAAGGTACACTTTAAAATTAAAATGAAGTTTCAATTCCTTCTAATAATAACACAGGAAACAAATAAATGGTTTTTACGAGAGGAAAAGATGGGATGAATCCGACAATACGCAATTGGGATCAATGCGAGAACTTGCAACTCAGCATCCGCTCAGGGTCTATGGGCATGCATAGCAGATGAAAGCGATTGACAACACGCTAACTACAATTGTTATTGTTTTCACTGCCCTATTAAAGTGCATTACATGCGTATTTTCTAAAATGGGTCCAAAAAGTCGACTGGAAAGGAGATAAATGTGATTCCAAGTAGTCGAACGAAAAGAGAGTATTGGACGGATGGTGAAACTGACACCCTTTTGTTTATTGTGTTATCTTTGAGGTTAAAGTGTGCATTTGTCGTTCATAATACTCATTTCTTAATCAATTTATGTTGTATAGGATGCTATTTCTGGTGCTTTTAGTGCCGTAATTACAAAAGAAAGTAGGAAGACTGCATGGATCGAAATCACTGCATTTATTGCCATGAAACATCCTGATTGCCCTGTAAAGACGGAGAGAAGTGTTCGAAAAAAATGGAACAACTTCGAAACCAAAGAAAAGGCAGTCATTCGCCATCACCTTTCAGGATTGAATGAAACAGGTAATATCTATACATACACTGTCAATGTGCAGTGTTAATATCTATAAATTCTTTTAAAAATGTATAGGTTGTGGCCCATCGAATCGACCACTCTGCAACTTGTTCCAAAAATATTGGGAGTAGTATTTGGGAATTTACAATCCTTTTGTGGCTGCTGAAATTGATGTAAATTTATTGGATATAAGTAATTGGTATACTATTGACCATCAATAATGCTATTTTATTTTATTTGATAGATGGGTATAGACACTGAGAAGGATGTTGTCTTCATGAACGAAGTTGAGATGGCCGACCACATTTTGGGAAGGCCAACTAGTAGCACACCAGCAGCAATCAATGAAGTCGGATAATGAAAGTGATTGCAATCTTCAGGATGACGAGAGTGATGGAATCATCGGGTATGTAGCAATGATGATAACATACGTCAATGCAACAGTTAATTAAATTTTAGTTTCAGTTAAAATAATGGCGGAGATATTACTGCTCGTACCGAAATGACAACTTCTCCTCCGCCGTCAAACAGTTTAGACATTTGGGCTGAGCCAGCGGAATTTACGGCCCAATCCGCCGATCTTTCTCACCCAGAAGCAAAAGCAAAAAGCCTGAAACGTGCGAGCTCTACTGTGCTGCCTTTCCAGAGTACCAGAAACAGCAGTAGCCCAAATTCAAACACAGTAGAAACCATCCTAAAGCAGGGCAGGTAAAAAGTGTCAAAAACACTGCGGGGGACTTTAAAAAAAAATTCTCTCTACGAGTCCCGTTATACAACAGCTCATGCGCGAATGATGGAACAACGAATGCGTTTGCTTTCGATTACAATAGATATAAGAGAAAAGCTGAACGATCCATTGTCACGGGATAAAATACCTGTAGATCTGCAGAATATTATCTTTCACCCATATGATAACATTTTAAAGCACTGTTCCCTAAGTTGTGTATTGAATGTTTTTGTCATTTAATACACCTTTATTAACAGAAAACATTTTCCGTTATACGTCTCCTTTTTGTACCGCCCAACTGCCTCAAATCATTATCAGACTAGTTTTTATTCTCGTTGTTTCATACAATGTTATCTACATTATCGATTTCTAACTCTATGCTGTCCTCGTCTAGTGGCATTTTCCGATCGATTGCAATATTATGTAGAAGACAACAATCTACCGTAATCCTGAGAGATAGATATTAAATTTTAAATACAAAAAATCACTTAAAAGTAAACGAGAGATCGGTATTACCAAGATGCTTTCGTCGGTGACATCTTTATCTCACCATGTAACACGTGACATTTTTTCTTTAGGAGACCGAAAGACCTTTCGATTGTACATCTGGTAGACTTATGTGAGTTGTTGAATCGTATCTATAAATCAAATAACTAGGAGTAAAAGTAGATATATTTTACCCGGAATCTAGTGTTAATAATACTTCAGGCTGTGTCACGGGCTCTACATCAGGAGTGATAAGAAAATTCGTATTTGCATAACCACTGTCACCCATCAAAAATCCCTCCCTAAATTTGCCATTGATAAAACGTTTATAAATGAGGCTGCCTTTAAAAATAGATGAAACATAGCAAGATCCTGGTTTATTCGCACACACGCTAAGAAATCGATGATTTGCCTCGCATGTAGCCTGAATTCCAATGACAAACGCAATTAGAAAACGATTACAATATGACAGTGCTATTATTAGTTACTTACCTGTACATTTAAAGAATGATAATTTTTACGATTTACATAGGCTTTTTCGTGGTTCTTAGGTCTGACAATACTAATATGTGTTCCATCAATACACCCAAAGACCTCTGGCATAAGAGCGATTTCTTGAAAATCATTCTTTACCTTATTATTATAGAGCTTAACATTAGAAATGCACTGAATACCGTTAATTATATGTATGAATATTACATGGAAAAGCGTAGCTGGAAATTGTATATGATTGTTAGTAATCATACACAAAGCTAAAGAGACACGAGCAATAGAACGACGTACTGATGACTGGCTGTAGCGCAGAACATTTCCTACAACGGTTTGGAAAGAACCAGCTGCATAAAACTGCAACGAAATCCAAAGCATGTCAATCGGCTCTAGATTTCTTGTGTCCATGATCTTTGACTTGGGCAGGAGATGTTGAATAAGATCTATAGAAGTGTTTCTCAAGTTAAATACATACTATGAATTGTTTGCATTAGTTGAATTACCCATTATAAACTCGATACTTCCCTGTGGAATCTGAATGTCTTCACAATTCTGTCTTCAGAGAAGTAGCCAAAGATGTCATTGCGTGTTTGATAAAACGGTAGCAATTTACTCGTGCGAGTCTTTTTGCAATCTCTTTTATCTTCTTTATCACTTGATTCAATGTTCTATTCCTTACTAAAATAAGAAAATCTTCCAAAAAAATCATCTATTATGGCGTTTTCACAAGCCATGTTTAAGAGTATTTAAAACCGCGTAGTTGACAGCTTTTTCTGCACATACAAAGTGACCTCGCGAGGTCACTTTCAAAAAGCTTACTTTCGTGAAAGTAAGAGACCAATTTTTGAGTTTTGAAAGTGAAGTAGGCTTCTTAACTTTGATAAATTTGTTTGAGAATACTACTTTGATAAAAAGGTGAAAGAAAAGTAATAAACGGCTACTTTGGCCCGTTTGAAAGTCAAGTAAGTTACTTTGTGAAAGTCAGAATTCGTACCCAGTATTCTCAACACCTCCCCTCAAGCTGAGGATTCCCTGACATCAATGATTCCCATTTGATGACGCATATTTTGAAAGTGGGCAGTTTCTAGAGGCAGAATTTCTGCAAGCTGATCCTCTGTTACAACGTACTGTAAATCGATTACACCATTCTTGAATTGGCAATGGCTTTCTGCTAGCTTCCAGTGTCCCCCGATGTCATTCATCCTTGATTGCTTTTTGGCACCTTCTGAAAGGTAGATATCTCCTTCCAGCTCTCACTTATCAATGCTTCCTTATTTCCTTTTAATTCTTTCATCTTTTCTGTTGGTTTCGGCCATAGAACGGCACTTTATCCTCCTCGAAAACCGCTTCACCGCTAGCTGGGATTCCATCCGCTTCTATTAGTTCAGGTTGTTCTTCAGTCTCTTCTCTTCTGGATTTCAAGGGTTGTGGTTCAACTGTTTCTTCCTCCCTGGCCATTTCCATTTCTGACCTAGCTACATCTGTATCATCTCTATGAGGTTTAGATTGGGCATTAGGTGTTCCTTTCTTAGTTTCATCATCCACAGGAAATAATGAATCCTAGTTATCTTCATCAACAGATGGGGCATCTGTGTAGACAGCATTTTCTTTGAAGACAACATCACGGCTGATAATAATTCTACTGGTAATAGGATTCCACATCCGACACGATTTCGAGCTTACACAATCTCCAACTAGGATACATTCCACTGCTTTTGGGTCCAGTTTACGTCTTGATTCATCTGGTACATGGACAAAACCGGTGACCCGAAGATTCTGAAGTATGACACATCTGGGATACATATATTCCAGAGCTCAAAGGAGATGACATCGTTGATGCTGTAAATTTTCCGGTTGAGAATATGTGTTGCACACAAGACAGCCTCTAGTTCGAATTGGACTTTCTTTCCATACAGCATGCTCTTAGCTGCTTCCATTATAGTACGGTTTGACCTTTTTGCAACACTATTTTGTTGGAAAGTATACGGTGTACTTTTTCCATGGTGTATTCCTTTCTAATTCATCCGAATTCTTAAGTCACCATTCAGGTACTCTCCCCCGTTGTCCGATCCAATCGTTTTCACTTCTTCGCCGATTTGGTTCTTCACGATGACCACAAAGTCTTGCAGGGCGGCAGCATTTTCCGATTTGTTTTTCAGTAGTCGAGTTGTACAATAACTGCTGAAGTCGTCTTTGAATGTTACAAAGCACCGGTACCCACTAGGAGATGTAATTTGAATGGGACCACAGACATCCGAATTCAGACGTTAACTGGGTGCGGTAGCTTTTTTATGTCCAAGTTTAAACGTTAAACGCTGCATCTTCTTCAGGACACATCCTTCGCAGAGAGTAGGCAGGTTGTCGTTAAATAGGGTCAGTCCGTTAGTGCAACCCAAAGACGCCATTTTCAGTACAGTTTTGTTACTCAAGGGTCCAAAACGTTTGTGCCATGTAGACAACGGTTCAAGTTTGGTCGCTCTGAGGGCTATTTTGGTTTGGGGTGAACACTTCTTGCCTTGGATATTAAGATGATACAGGGTTCTTTTCAGCCCGTTTTCCTTCTATAAGGACTATTCCATTTCAAGTAAAGGAGACCGTGTCGTTTGTGAATGGGACTTCTATTCCTGCTGCCGTGGCAGTTCTTATCGAGTAGAGATTAGTACCTAAGCAACTGACTAGAAGAACTCTTCTCATCAATCCTTCCATAGCCTTTCCATTTACGAACGATATTATACAAACATCTCCTTGTCCAATTACCGGTAGGCTGGTGTCTGCAATTCCTGAAACGTTCGACTTTCCCGGTTCAGCTAGTACAAAATTGGTCAGTAGGTTCCGCTGGTCCGTCATGTGCTGAGTAGCACCTGAGTCAGCAAACCAGTCGGTTGACCTTCGTGTGGAGAAACTGGTTTAGGATTTGTAGCTATAGAAATGATGTTGACTATCAGCCTGATGCTAGGTCTTCTGATTATCAAGTTCTCTCTTCCAGAATCGACATTTTCGCTTAAAGTGTCCCAGTTCTCCGCAGTGAAAGCAGGAAAAATGAGTCTGCTGATGTCCTCTCCTGGATTGGCTCGGATTTTGATGAGGTAGTTCTCTATTACCAAAAGATTATGGGTGATAGCTTCCTTATGGTGTTTCATATTCAAAAAATGTTTTATTTTTGTTGCGAGGATCCGAATCGGGTTGCGAAATGTAAACAAAATTACAGTCTGAAAAAGTTAGATTTTTAAAATAAATTTCAGACCCGGCACACCCCTAAAAATCGAAAAATGGAGGTTCAAATTAGTAATATTTTTTAATTTCTTTAAATGTAATCCTTATTTTTAAGCGGGGCTCTTAGAGCTCGTACAACTCACTGTTGACTATTCATATACCAAAAACCATAGAATAATTTTTAATTTTAGGGTACGGACATAAATAAGATAAATCTGGCAAGTGTAAAAATTTTTTTTTAACTAGTCATAATAATTGTACGTACAAGTTAAGTAGTTTTGTGAAAATGGCTACAAGAACAAGAAATAGGAAAAGTGATAGTCTTCTTGGACATGGAAGTGACATTAGTTAAGCCATTGGGACAAAACTTCCACTTAAAAAAGCAGTAATTAAAAGGTACATTGCTGTTCGCAGCCAAATAAAAAAACTCAAAATATTTTTAAACATATTTTCATTGAGTTAAAATGTATTTGGGAAAGAGCTTCTATACCGATGAAGCCAGAAAGGGACTGCCTTGTTGAGTTGTCTCATCCAAGTCTAGAACGTGGATTTCCCGCGTCGCCAACGGAAACGTATCCAACAAGCCACTAACAATTTTCTAAATAACTGCTAGCATACTGATAAAAATAATTTTGTGTTTCCATATGCTACCCGATTACCCGACCCGATAATGACAATAACGAGTAATGGAAAGACTATTTTGTATTGCAAAAATTTTTCTACTTAGCCGGGGGGTAGGGGAGTCTACCGAGTCTACACTTTTCCAGACATTTAATACCTAGGGCCAAAAAAAAGGTGTCTGGACTGACATTACCCAACCCCCCTTATAATGATTTTGGGCCAAAACCGCCCTACCTCTCCTTAAAAAGGTAAACTATTAATTTTTTCTACCCAGAGATGGCTTTTTCAAAACAAATCGGTGTTCACCTTTTTGTGCAGGATACTGTACGCTTCATGAAGTATTCCATCTACTTCATTAAAATGCAGCTATTGTCTGAACTGTTTCGAATGACTGACATGGAAGCAGCCAATTTAAAAAGCATGGCTTTTTCATATTTCGTTAAAGAGGAAACTGCTTCCTCTTTGATAATATCCTCCACTTCCCCGAAAGGGACCTCTACAACGTTGACCACTTCTAAAACCAGAATAACTTCCTGCAGGGTATGCATGCTTTACAGGTTCATCAGATTTATGTCTCTTATCGTCTGATTCAGTTTTCTGGGAAGCTCCATAGAAGGAACCATCAGTATGGTCCACTTTCTTTTCATGGTTTCTAGCTTGTGACGTTTACTCTTTGACTAGACGTTTAGTCAAGGAAGAGAGAGTTTTCAGTTCCTGCTGGGAAGAAGTATTGTAAAATAGGTGGTAAGGACACCAGGATTTTGACTATTATATGTGTATCATCTAGAGCTGCTCCAATATCCTTCAGCTGTGCAGCGATTTGTTCAATACCAGCCACAAAGTTCATAATTGTTTGATCTAATATATGCAAAATTCATTATGATCAGGCAGTTCTTTCATATTTCTAGAAGCTTTATACCTGGTTTGAACTTATAACTGTAGAATTGGCCCCACAGTAGTGGTTCACTTTCAGCTGAGACTTCTGACACTGACTGAGACAACTGAGAAAAAATCCGGCTCCACATTTCAAATGCTGTGGTACATCCTTGAAGCGTTGTTTGTTTTTCTGGCTTCATCGTTGAGTATATAAAAGTCCTAGCCTCAACATCTTTTTGTTTCAACTGGTCAATCAGGTCTGCATTCAGTGCCACCCCTCTGTCATCCAAGATCTTTGGACAGATAATCACAAAACTATTTAAGTTATTGTTCTTGAAGCAAATCAATGAAATATTTTTTTTCCATAGCATGAAATTCACAGCAACAAAATTCTTTCCTTGTTCCATAGTCTAACCTTACGTAAAATTTTTATTATCCTCTTAGTTCAAATTTACGACCTTAATATAGATTGCATTATCTCACTCAGACGCAAGTGGTATAGTCGTTATTTCACGAAGGGATTCATAGACTTCTCAATATCTCACTCACCCATGGGTGATATACATGGTTTATGCAACCACACGAACTTCATTGAAATCACTTGTACACAAGTGGTTGTTTAAATGATTTAAAAAAAAAATTATACCCCTTCCCCAGGAGAAAAAAAATATTACCAGGCATCACTCATACACGAGTGGTATACATGTTTACACGTAGAACAAAAGAAACATTTTCTCAACTTCACTTGTACTCAAGTGGGATACAGCAGTGCAAATGATTTTACTAGACACCACAAACTGGAGTGGTTATCTTGTGTCCCAGAAAAGCTTTAACCCCACACACACATTTGTGCTGTCCAATAAAACTTAAAAAAAACTTACTGCCAAATCACCAGTGTGTACTCAAACTCTTGTCCATCCATATACACAGTATTCTCATCAGAGAATTTAATGTTATAAATTGTTTTTTTTTCCTGTTTGGGTTAGCTTTCACTTCCATCAACTACAGAGATTTGCCTGTTTATATTTTCATGAGGGGAAATTTGATTCACCAAATTTTGAGATGCGGCCAACATCTTCAGTCGTATTATATGGCATGGTATTATAGGGGTTATAGAAAGAAACAAAACAGTTAGTTGTACATTTCTGGGCCGATAACCTGTTAATATTATATTAATGTAAGTTAAGATATCCTCTTCTTATGTTACAAAGAAAGACAAGACATATACTTTTTGTAGATCATACTTTATTTTACTTTACCACTGGACGAGAATATAACAAGTGAGGGCGAGATGAGATAGACAGTCCACCAGTTAAAGTTAACATATGATCAAGCAAGCAGACTATTCTCACACAGAGTGAATTGGCTGTAGGGTAACCTAGTGGCTGAATCAGAATACTCAGCTGGAACAGTATCCTCAACAAGATTGACCACTTGTGACGGAATGCCTCTCCTTCTGAGGTGAGACCGTATAACATCCAGGGGACTAGGAGCTAGTGGTTGTTGCTCAAAGGGTGCTGATCTCCCTGCGCTGGTGTTAGAAGATGCCTTTTCGTGCTTATGATCCTCTGAACTTTGGAGGTTAGTTAAAACAGTTTGTTACAAAAGTAACGGTAACCAAGATTGAGCTATCAAAAGCGGAGTTACCAAAACAATTCTGGCTGTTCCCGACGGATTTTGTTAAGGCATCTCATGATTGGGGAAAAAGGAGGAAAGCAGTAGCCTTTCAATTGTCTCAAAGACAAAGAAAAAGCGTTCACCGTCAAAGCACCGGGTTGCGGCACCCAAAAAAAGAAAGACTACAATCAAGTGTTCCAGGCGGAAGCAAAGAGATCTATCTCAATGAGCCAAGACGTGAAATTGAATAAAAAACCATTAGACATAGCTTCCAGTCCCTCGCATCCATTTCGGCCCTTGATTCCCGATCCCTAATTATATTCAAGGATCCGGAAAGGTAGCAAGCCTGTATTCTGATCATCTCCTTCTAGCAACAGGATGAGATAAGAGTTGCGATGGTACTTAAGTTCCTAGATCCCATTCCCCCGTTCTTATTAATGTAACAAACGGTTGTCTTATTATCTAGAAAAATGCAGAAGTTAGCGTTGGAGAGGTGATGGTCAAATGATTGAAGTGAGTTAAAGGCGACGATAAGGTGAAATTCGTTTATATGTATGCCTGCATCTTCTTTAGATCAAAGGCCTCTAGCAGTTACCTCTAGTGAAACCCCATCCCAGCCGGAAAGTGAGGCGTCTGAAATAATTGACAAATCGGACTCTCCGCCTGCCAGTGCTTTACCATTTACTTTTCTCAGATTGTTGTCCCACCATACCAACTCTGCCCTTGCCTCTTTCGATAGAAGGCATTTACAGTAGAGATCAAAGCGAGCTCTCTTAGCTGAGTCGATGTAACATCTTTAGATTCCCCGGAAATGTGCTTGGGCGAAGGGTACCGCAGTCTTTGCTCAAGAAAGGTTACCCAACAAAGAAACAATAAGTCTTAACGAGGGCTGTGGGTTATGAAATAGTTTTGTTAAGAGAGTTTCTAGGGAAGTATTGTTAGGGGTGGGGAGACTGAAGGATAAATTCCTAGTGTAAAGCCACTCTCTCGGGTGAATGACTTTACGAAGTAAGACCATTTGCAGTGTGAATAAACTCAGAGGTGTATTTATCCCCAATGATGAATAAGTATTATCAAGCTGAGGCAAAAGGGGTACTAAACGAGTAGGGATACATGGACTTGAGTCCAATAGGGAAACTAAACGTGAAAGTCGAGACAAAGTAACTTTATGTTACCGTGGTTGTGCGGGCGTACAGTATCCTGCACAAAAATCCGAACACCGATTTAATTTTTTAAAGCCACCTATTGGCGGAGTAGCGGGTTTTTTGTTTTTTGTTTTAAGGAGGAGGGTAGACGGGGTGATGGACACGGCAGGGCAGGGTTGGGTAAGTCTAGACCTAAAAAAATTGCCTTAAGGTATTACGCTTTAAGGCAAGATACAAGTCAGGACATTTTTGCAACCCCCAGGGGGTTTTTTTTTTTAAACGGCAGTTGGAAATTTAGGGCTTTGGCTTGGAAATGTTGCTTACCGAAACAATTTAGCTTATGTTCCAGCTGCTTGTGAATGTTTACGTCGTTGACAATGGCGTAGGTGTAGCCCTTCTGAATATGATGCTGGAGATCGGTGTTCGATTCCAGATGAGGTGATGAATTATTGTGTTTATTTTACGAGAAATTCTCGTTCATATATAAAACAAGTTGTCATCGAGCAATATGTGTTTTTTAAAAATTACATAACTTAAAAAATAATAATTTACTTCGTTCTAAAAAAATTAATCAATCATCAGCATATTCGAATGACGATTATTATAAAGATATGAAACATTTCTCAATTCTTTGTCGGGAATCGAACACTGATCTACGGCGTCGCATCCAGAGGCTCTACACATATGCCATCGGTATCGACATAATTGTGCACAGGCAGCTCTCTAATTTATTTTGGGTATGGAATATTACACAGCCTAAAACCAACATTTCCAACTGTCGTTTTAAAAAAACACATCACCCTGGGGGTTGCAAAAATGTCCCGACTTGTTACTTGCCTCAAAGCGTAATACCTTGAGGCATAAAAAAAATTTCTAGACTTACCCAACCCTGCCCTATGTGTCCATCACCCCGTCTACCCTCCCTCTTAAAGAAAAACAAACAAAAACCCTTTACCCCGCCAACAGGTGGCTTTAAAAAATTAAATCGGTGTTCGGATTTTTGTGCAGGATACTGTACAAGCGTGAGAGGACAATAGAAGGAAAACGGGAAACTAGACTACTTGCCGACACGTATAGTATTTGGAATACGTGTTGAGAATATAATAAGAATGTTTGCGATGCAGGGAAAGAAAATAAGAACAAATAAGTTGGGAGGAATAACTAGTGAACTAAAAAAAATAATCTAAAACATCAAAATAAAAAGTCTTCTGTTAAAGGTTGACAATTCAAGCTGAAGGCGACTCAACGTCTTGCAAGCTGGCACTTGTCTAACTCTTGTCAGAAAGTGGGTTCACCATGAAACGCCGCATCTTCGGGTATGGCATGATTTGTAATTACGTATTGGTGCTTCACTTGTGTAGCCAATCACAGACGTTTTGTAACATGGTGTGATGTTCATGACGCACAGGTACGTCACATGCATGAGTCAGAACCCGAAAGTTTTAACAAGGTCAACATAATTGCACACACAGCGGTTGAAGAGTACTTATTTTTCGCCATTTAAGTGTTTTCGGTACACTGAACAGTACTTTAAAATTTAAGTAGGGATTTTAGCGTACTGAAATAAGAAAATAACATACTTTTATCGGTTATATTATACTTAAACTAAAATGATTATACTTATCACCCCAACATACATACCAAAATAAAGTATTATTAATATGAATATATAGGGTAGTGGTTAGAGCGGCTGACTAGCGATGCTATTGCACAGAAGTACAGAGTTCAATCTCCACCAAAAACTAACTTTTTGTCGTTTTTAAGTGTACTTACATATTTAAATACGAAGCTCGAAATTACAGATAAGTAGGAGGAAAATTTAAGTATGATAATTAAATAAGTAGAATTGGCCTTTTATTAGGTATGAAAAATAAGTACTCTACAACCGCTGTGCATTGAGCAGCTAGCATCTACGTTTATAATAGTGAATAAGAATATAATATGAATATAAGGTAAGCACAAACAAGAAGCAAGTATATCATATTGTGGGTATCTTACGAAGATATATTTTTTGATGACTTCGTTGCATTAGTAATTTGTGATCATCACTAGTTTATTATCATCATTCCCAAGTATTCCAGGAATTGCTCGGAAACTGACGAAGATTTTTCCTAATTAATCACTAAACCGAGAGACGATACCCGAGACGATACTTAGACGATACCCACCACCCTTCGGAAATCGTGTAAAGCGTCTTGTTTTTCACCGTTAAAAATAAAAAAATTGTCTAGGTAAATAACTAGCTGTATTCTACGTTATCTCAAGTAGCTCACGGCTGTAGATAAATTAGGCTGTGAACATTTGCAAGTACAAATTGCAGACCATATAGTTCAATGGCATCTTCTAACAAATATTTTAAAAGGCCTGAAAAATAATCGACTGTTTCGGGTTTAGCGCATTCCCGTTCATTTGAAAACAATGTCATAGCCACGTGAAAATCCCAAAAATGATTATACAAAATACCTGATAAAATGTCTCGCATAAGAACTGGTGGTCCTAAAGCAAGTGCTATCCACTTATCTAGGAGTTCAAGAGGGACAAACTAGGAAAATCGGCTGAAATATAGGATCTAATGTCTTCAATCCTCTTCGCTAAACGATTTTGCTTCTCACGGGACCATTTTACATTCCTGTATTTTCTGCGAATCCAGGTTACGAACAATTTTCTAAGTTACCCACAGTTCAGTTAAATGCATGGGGTCCAATGGTATGCCAGAAATTAAATCTATATCGAGTTTCTTTTGTAATGTAACCCCGGGTTGTAATTTGCCCCTAGAAGACTGATCATTCTTTGGAAACGTATTTAGTTGCGGAAATGTTACTCGGGTAGAATAAGGATTATTACATTTGGGTTGTATAGAATGCCTTTTGTTTCGCACTTTGTGCTTTGGTATCATTGAATTCTTCATCCAGCCAATGCTGATAGGATTCTTGACACTATCACACATTGACTCCGATTCACTATCATACTCCGGATATGTTGACGTTGTTGAAGCAGCATTTGCATTTTCATACACCAGCGAGTTGAAAAATTTCCATGTGGTGTTTATAGGCTCCATTAAAGGTAAAAAGTATTATTTGTATTGTTTGTTCGTACTAAAGTCTTTGAGGTTTGCTACCTGATATACAACACTTTGTGTTTGGCGGGGAACAGATGAATTACTTGTTTTATCTCCCAACGGAAATCGTGATTGATGTTGTCTCATATTATACTTCGCTTCTTGAAACCTTCGTTGTTGTTGTCTTTTACCAGGAAACATTTTCTTTCCCTTCACTCTTGGCATTCTTTTGGCATTCATCAGCTAAATATAGTAACTTATAGAAAAATGGGCATTGTTAATATAAAATGGGACATAATAAAACGGGAATATTAAACTATACCTGTGTTTATACTAGTTAAATGTTTAAATCATAACTAACATATCACGTGTGAGGGTAGAAAATATACACAGCCATCAATGGTTACTGGTCATAGCAATTAACTAATATTCCTGGGTAAATAGTGAAAACTGAAAATACTCAATCCTTAAACTACGTTTCCCAAATGAACAGTTATTGTGGCCTTAATATTATTGCCATTATTGCTATTATTATTCCTATTATTGCCTCATTATTATTAGTTATTCCGACCCTACTTAACTAAGTGTCAAATTGGAAAGTTTGGCCATATCTTTTATCGAATGGGTTACTGAACTACTCGAAGAAGACGTATTTCCATGAAGCAACTATAAAGAGCTGCTTGAACCCACTCTGGTCTACTGGGCCGGATGTGTATATCCGTTTAGCTTCCACCAACCTGGTTCATTACCAAAAATGCTATAGTAATGGTACTTTCTATTATAAAATAGCTTCTCTATTTCCGTTTAAGGCGCCTATCATTCCGCTTATTTCTTACGCCATATACTATTTGAAAATTCAGCTTTTGTCAAAAAGCTTTACCAAGTCTATGACCGAGGTTACTGGTGTAAAAAGAATGACTGATGTCATAGCCCAAAGGTCCATGGCTTCCACTCAAAGATGTGGGAGAGGACAGATAACTGACTGATGGAGAATAAACAGATGGTGAAGCCGGAACATAATTCTTAAAAACCCGTACCAAATAAAGAACATGCTCCTTCATTTCTATACACGAACATAAATTTTTTTATTTAAGTACCTAGTCATATAGGTTCTGAAAAATACTTACTCTCAATGAATGCTAAAGGTTGTTCCCTTTTCAACTTTTCCTATTCTTCCTCTACGTCATCTTTTTTATCTTCTTGTTCAGCGCAATCCTTGGCAAGTTTGTCGAAAAAAGCCTAAAGTTTTATTTTGTTCTCCTGTAATACGATGTCTTCATTTAAAAAAAGCGGATTTTTCTTATGGTTCTCGATAGTGACCATAAATTTAAATATTTTAAGGCTCCTTTGTCCGATTCTTCGTAATTTCTTTCACTAGAAGGTTGGTTAGTTGACTGTGATGATCATCGTGTCTCTTTTCGACCACCATTCTACTGCCCCAGCCCACACTCTTCCAGTTACATCGTCGTGGCTCCCGCCCAACCCCTACTAGACGTTGACATGGAAATACCCGCCCCGTAAGTAGTCTACCTTATCCTTCCTCTATTTCTACTAGTGATTATTTCATATCCGGGTAGCCGACGTGACTGGCTGACGGATCCTAACATAAATATTTGTATACCACTCAAGGCAGACTTCCCAGAATATTGTCATGTACTAACCGTATCGTGAATCTTTTCCGCAATCAATTAAATTAGTCAATGTCAGACGTCCCATATAGCACATTTCTGCCGTCGGATGTCCGAATCATGGCCGAACATCCGCTAGATATCCATGTACTCAATGGGTAGTTCCAGGGATGTCCGTCGGCTAGTCCCCTTGGAAGGGAAATAGATGGGCGAAAATTATATTCTACGGACCTCCTTCCAACAGCCAAGAAGATTTTCAATTGTTTCATTTAAGGATCGGCCTCGAACCAATCGGGGCGCTTTTTTGCCAATCGGGTTTCTCATTTCGTGCCATCGAGGTGTGGCTCAGGGTGGAAAATTCTTCTCCCCGAATTCAATTGGGGTTTAATCGAGGCACTTAATCAGGGAAGCTACCCCGATTGCACTCAATCGATTCATCGATGCAAAAACATAATCGATTGACTGTTTCATCCGATCGATCCAATAACAACCCCGATAATAGCTCGTTCTACCCGCCTGACCCGATTTTTACTCTTAAGCCGAAAGAACGGCATTTTAAAAAATTGCGTTGGGGCAACAGCTTGACCTCAAATTTTCCCCCGCACCACCCCGGTTGAAACAGTGGTACCTCAATTCAGCCCTGAATGCACTTAATCGGAGCGGGGCGGTTGACTCGATTAGAGCTAATTGATGCCGATCGCTAAGTTTCTTTATTAATTGCCAAAATTTATTTGTTTCCAAAAGGGGAGAACTTAACCGTGTTCAAATTTTTCCCTTGAACGTATTTTTATTTTAAGTCCAGCATTCAATACGAAAAATAAAAAAAATAAAGGGAGTTATCTATTTGCCGGGTGGTTTATTTTTAAATTTATTTTAAAAAATTAATAAAATATATGTAAGTCGTGAGTTTGTTTGCATAGGCTTGCCGTTTAGCTTACGGGAACCAAGCCATCGGAAATTAACTTACAGAAAATATATATTATTCGGCATTTAATAATATTCGAAGCAAGTATACTTATGATAGGATTTTAATTTAAAATAATAAAAAACTACTTTAAACTTAATAAATCATGCTGAAGTTTAAAATTTAACAAATATTTTTCATAAATTGTTTAATTGCAATTGATACACTTCTGGTTCAACCTAAGTTCGACATCATCTTGACTTCTTAAAAATCCCGTTGGTGATTTGTTATCGGAAAAACTCAAGTTTTTACAACAACTCGATTTGTTTGTTCGAAAATGATGATTAGTATATTTTTCGATTGTTACAGTGGAAAAATATTCGACTGTGATGCGGGAGACCTGAGTTCGAATCCAGATAGAGCCTAATGTTTTTTCTAGATTAGAGGTCCAATATATCTCATATTTATAGCCAAACGAAAGCCCGTTCCGATATCTATAGAATGTCCGACGGCGCTGTTGAGGGCGGTCAAAACCAAACAAAAATACATCCATAGAACATCCAAATCGGATGTCGGGCTGTCCGGCGGATATAAAAAAGATGTACTCAACATCCGACCTCGACATCTGTCAGACATCCGACGGACTGCATTGTGTTATGTGGGTTGACTGACGAATTATTGCAATAGTCAAAAGGTACTTCAACGTTAGTGTCATCACCATGAGTAATCCATCTATGGATACACAATTAATTATATAGAAATTACAAGTTGAAAGCTTAAAAGAAAGAAAGAACTAGAACTATTTTGTAGTTCTTTAGTTGTTGTAACTACTCATTGTCGTGATGCATAGTTTAAAAATTTTTGGGAAGAGTGACCGATAAATTTTCAATTCAGATACAGTAAACTAATAGTCATAAGTTTTAGACAAATCAAATTAGACTCAAACCAGCAGTTTCATGAGTGACTTTCAGTTTCAAAGTCGGTAAAAAAGTATGTTCAGTAAGTATTGAGTAAAAAAGTATATGCTCAAATCAGTCGGTGATTATGAGACTTTAAGATTCAATACAATATACTAAATGGGACATTTAAAACTTACTTAAAATCTGCAACTGTAAGTTGCAGGAGGATTAAAACAGCAAAGGAATGAAAACGTCACCAAAAATTTGTTGAAAGACTCTCTCTTCTTCGACCACCAGACTGACGGCGATTGCCATGAGATCGCCACTTTGAGCTTTTAACGCGGTAGAAGTCCAATGTTTTCGAACAATATTGCCATGGTATTTCATAAAAACGTCAAATTCTTTAATGCAGCTGACCATCAGCAGACGATGTGGTGCCGTCAAGACTATTTAGTTCTTAATTTTTTAAAACAAGTACGAATTTAAATTAAACCAAATGTTTCGTGAACTTTTGGGTGAAGAAGGGGGCTCTAGGAAATCTGGAAAACGAGCAGCAGAACGAGAAGAAGAACTCGAGTATAGAAGAACTCAAGTAATGCTTGAGACTTTTGACGAAATTCAATTGAACTGTGTGCCACACCAACCAATTCGGGCCCATTATCCAAGGATCTAGTGGTCGGTGAACCTCAAAACCTCGCAGTAGTTAAAACTAAACAAGTTAAAATTACTTGCATCTGTATGATACATATTAATAAGGTTTACATAGATTCCCCAATATGAAAAACATCCATTATTCCTCCACAACAGTCCAGGTTTACAATTTACTCGAGAAACTGAAACACAGCAAATCCAGCATTTACAACCTGACAATGGGTATGTGAATTCGGATTGATTGCAATGATGACTACGATGTAAATATAAGTTTTTTATTATTCTGGATTGCAACAACAAATATAACTAGAGATCCTTTGGCTACAGGTTGACAAAGAAGAGTCCCGTCTGTTAACCTTCCCATATTGAATGTTGCATTCTATCTCTCAAATTTCTCGACAAAAAAAGTGCTTGGTCATCATATCAAAATTCTCAACATATCAAAATAAGTTGCCTACAAACAACTAACCAGTGTACATAATTTGATGTCCAAATACAGTCATTTAAAGGCTGAAGTGAAAATTTAGTATGTTTGCCGATCGCTTAAGTGTGAAAATGTTCTTCCCACGCAGCCCACTGACGTCTTTTAAAGGATGTTTATTCATCCTAACGGCACTACTAGGATTTCTTCAGTCTGTCCTGAAATTCTACAGTGACGACTTAAAGATGATTTTAGCAGGTGTTGATGACCGACAACAACTGCTCTAATACACGGATCTTTATGGTCACCTAAGCTAAAGCTCTCATTTTGGCATTCACTGGGACGACTTTTTGCTCTAAAAAAAAACGCTAAAAACATTATTCTGTCATCGGATTCAAACACGGGTCTAACGCATGACAGTCGATTAGTCTACCATATAGGAAACATTCAATACTCTAGGTAACTTTAGACTGACAAATTATACGGTGAAATAATTTTGGCTTCAATCATTAAGAAATAAATTTTTGAATAACATTTATCATTTAATAAATCGATACATTGCACTCTTCGACCAAAATACCAGAAGAGAAACATAATTGTTATGAGTTTCGATCATTGGACTCCCGCAACCTAGACAGAGCTTCTTCTTCTTTATCAATCACTACGTATTGAAAAAAGCATTATTAGGATTATTATTTGATGTGGTGTACGTAATTTTTACAAAATTGAACCCCAACGCTACACTGTTAATTGTGGCAACGTAGCTTTTAAAGAAATGGATCAAAATAAGATGTCTTCTGAGGGACGTTTTTTTTTTTAAATGACCGTGGCTTAAGCGCGTCCTCATATCGTCCTTTGGTGGCCTAGTATGCACGT